>NC_056729.1:1237534184-1237631684 GCF_019279795.1 Protopterus annectens
GGAAATGCTGCACATCCACAAGTCAAATGGTACTCTATGCACTCACTCTAGGGACCTTAACCTAGAATGTGACATCAAAAGGACTTGCTGGAGAGACAGATGTGTTTCCCAAAGATTACCTTCCCTCTGGAACAAACTTCCAATTCAGGTGAAGTGGAGCCCTTTGTTGACCCTATTTAAGTGTAATTTGGATGAATGGATAGGAAACCATAAATTCACCCCAGGGGTCTCCCCTGCATCTCTCCTGGATAGAAGCATTAGGTGTTGATTTAGCTTTGTTTGAAACTTTGTCTGGGAAAAAGGGTTGGAACTTGGCTAGGCTTTTAAGGGCCTTAGCGCCAACAGCCTAGTAACCTCCTATGATCCTATTTTATATATATATATATATATATATATATATATATATACACACACATATATATATATATATATATATATATATACACACATATATATATATAAACATATATATATATATATATATATATATATATATATATATAAACATATATATATGTACATACACACACACACACACACACACACACACGCACCATACAAGATAGAAGATCAACACAGATAAAGTAGAGAGAATAAAATACAAATGAAGATATAACACTACTCACCATATTTCAGCAAGTACTGCTGCTGGTAGACCAGACTGTAAGAAGAAAGTACGGGCCTGATCACCTATGTGAAGAAAACATATTAGTCAAATTATGACTGCTGAAACAATCCTGATCATATGCAAAAACAGAAATGGCCACTTTCGCTTGGCAAAGTGTGCTTGTCTGCCACATTACAAGATGCATAACACTCAGGTGCCAGTGGATTCACCAAAGTTAAATCTATCCTGGCTAGTCCAAAGAAGGAAAGGAAAACAAAAATATGAAAATACAACATCATCTGCTGCAACAGGGAAAATCTACCACCTTCCTATTTTAATTTGCAAATCCCAAGACTTACATAACTCAGAGAAAAAGGCAGTTCTCAGAAAGCAGGCGTCTCAAATGAGGAGAGCTGTTTCACATGACAACAGTGCTCTACAACCCAGAGGGCTCGAAATATTCATCACGTTCAACTTGGTAATCAAAGTATCATATTACCATACTTTGTTACAATAAAAATACACGAATTCATTTAGCTGTCACACACATTATCATTCCTGCAACACTACTAAGTCTCAACCTCCTGTAAATGCCACACTGTGTACCAATCTCACTCAATGGTGTACCATACTCATTGTATTCAAATAAGTACATGTTTTTTCTGAACATCCCTTGAAAATGTCACTCAAAATGCAGAGTGTTTAGAACTGTGCAAATTGATATTTTACAGTACAGAGGTACAAGAATAACTGTAGTGCAAAAGGAACACACCTCTAAAACTAGCTTTTTGTGGATATAAATGGTAAGTTGAAAATAACATGCCTCTTCCTATATATCTGTGGGCAGCATTTTGAGATTTGAGTACATTTTTAAACTGATGGTGGGTAGTGAGGGCAACATCATTACATTTGCGTACAAAATGTAAACCTGTGGCTACACCGCTGATCTCACTGTAGAAATATGAATCATCTGCAAATACATACTCTTGTCCTTTAGCATCTCTGTAATCTCACTGATGTACACAATGAACAAGATTTGAAAAAGTGCTATACAACCTTAAATTTCACACTTTCACCCAATATGCCTTATTGTCCAGCCATTTTTAGCTGAAAAGACCAACTAGGAACCCACTCTCTAAAGCTGGCTAATTAATGCACTAACCCTCTGTGTAACACTGCAAACAACCACAGGTCTCATTTTCAATCACTCATCTGTTGATAACTTTGTCTTCCCATGAGTACCCCAATGGTCAATTCAAACAATAACTTCACTGTGTGTTCACAAACTTTGCTGCATGTATGAGAACTGTGCAACTCTGGAAGACCCAGTTTGTACATCATGGGTTTCTGCTGGGAATCCGTAGCACTCTGGGACTTGATCTACACTGGCAAAGATATGCTGAGTAGGTTGCACGTGACTATTAGTTTTCCATTCTATGAGGTTAAACTAACCAGCTTACTGACCTAAGCAACTTGCTTGCTTCCACATTTAAGAACAGAATCTCATCACCTCCTGATTACATATGCAGACAGCTCTCTCTCATTTGATCACTGTTTCCACCACAGTGAGGAATTCCTTCTGCTCATCAGAGAGTTCATTTCCAAAGAAACATCCTCAAGATTCAAAAAAGTCATTCTACTGGCGTACTCTTCCCCTTATCAAATACAATGCCCCCTTCGGTTTGTAAAAATCTAAGCGAATCGCTCAACTGAAAAAACACCAAAGGCTTCTAACAAAGAAAATTAAAAAGCCTTAAGTCTTTCAATTATCACAATAGATTAATACTACCTTTTGCAACAAGGTGATCTCTCACTTATGAAAGCTATGAAAGACCCAGTCCTATCTGACCTCCTATTTCTTAGTAAAACCAAGGCTTTGCAAACACCCAAACTAGGGACATAAATTTACACCAACAATTAAATTTGAAGGATAGGTTCCTAACCCGATGTCTTTCTAGTCTGTAAATAAGTTACCACTAAAGGTCAAATAAAGTACTATTTTAGTTATCTTTAAGATGAATCTTGATGGGTAACACACAGATTTACATCAGGATTATCATGTATACCTCTTAATTTAGGACGTGGGCACTCTTATGCGCTCAAAAGAGTAGCAAGAACTTTTAAGTGCATTTGCTTAAAGGTGCACATGGCTATTTTGCCTAGTATTGTTCCAATGCAATTTTCCAGTCCTCAGACATATCACAGTTTTCTCACCATTTTTTAGCAATTTAATAATAATAATAATAATAGCAATTATACCTACTTGTTAACTAGGTAGGCACACTGGACACAGTCCCTTGTCAAGGGTGATCCATGAGCACTATTTGGTTAAGTGGCTTGTTCAAGGTCAAGTAGTAGACAACTGAGGATTGAGGAAATCAAACCCTGCAGCATAGGAACTAAAGCTCGTTAACCTTAATCTCTGTGCCAAGCAGTCAGTGTGCATATTTACTTATTTATTTTTAACTCAATGAATTCCACTAGGCCTTATAGCTTTTCCAACCTTTGTTTTTGAATTTATTGAGAACACTTTCCAGTCTGATAGAATTGGTACAAGCCATCTTCAAATTTACGGAATGCACACAGAAATACAGCATCCTTTGTCCACAAGAACATGGACTTTGGTCAAGCCATAGCACAGTGTCCGTCTTACATAGCTTCACTGACAACAGTCCCCAGATAATGGACAGAGGCCTTACCTGATCAGCCTTTGAACTAGCAGACCATCAGCTGTTACTAAGTCCCTTACCTCAGCAGAAATATGCCATCATGCTAATATGTCCTTCCTAGGTTCAAGAACTGCCACAGCAGCAACCAGATTTGGACTTGGAATTGTCTAACCATCTCTCCTTCTACATACTTAAGCAAAGAAGTTCCTGAGGGATCCATTTTGTCCACTCTACTATTCCACGAGTTTACCAATAAACTTTCCACTCAGTTTCTACAAATCAAGATCAATCAATACAGAGACAATATTGTCATATGACATACCAAAAGCATTCAACTGTTCCCAAACACTGCATCATTCAGCATAACAATCAGGAATTCACAGAAAGAGCCACAAACTTCAAATACCTTAACACTGCTGGATCAAAACCTAAAATTCCAACATTACATCTCAACCACAAATTCAAAACTAACCCCCTAATCTTTCACCATAGAGTTCTAAATGGAAAATGTGTTTCTGATGTAGCTAGAACATGAACTACCAACTGAAATGAACACTTCAAAGAAAAAACATCTCCCCCAAACCATGGCTAATAGTAAGTGTAGATTTATCACTCTGCCCCCAAAGCACAGATTACCACTGAAATGTACAAGGGAAAGCTGAATGGATTCTAATACAGCAAATTATTACTCTACTGTTAGCATCTCTCACTTATAAATTTCCTAATATAGAGACCTTTCCCCCTTTCTGGGAGAAGATTCATCAAACTGACTACTTGCTACAACCTCAAATCTCAGGCACAAGAAACATTTTCCCTACTTACCTTTACATATAAGCTATATATTGCATACTACAATTTCCTGACACTGTCCCCTAAACATGACAACCCTGTCCATTAAAGTTCTGATCTCCTCCTTCCAAAATCAACTCAAAACACCTGTACAAAAAGAAATTATTTGTAAATTGTATAAGAAAGGAATCAAACTAAGTTTCATATACCTTACAACACATTCTCCACAATGGAAATATGTCTGTTTTCAGAATCCTCAAAAGCTCTTCACTCCTTCAATATTTCCTTTCTTACCAGAAACTAATATAGCAATAACCCACGCCTGGGTGTGGGTAATGCTGGATTTACCCACGGTTGGCGTGGTTTGGTCCCGAGGCGCCCGAGGACCAAAAGCCAACCGTGGTAAACAGCATTACCCACCAGAAGTGGTTATTGCTATATATGACATTATTTAAGAAAAGAAACTATTACTTTTCTTAAATAATGGCATAGTATAATGCCTGTTTACTGCCCTTCCGCAGATGTCTGGCATCCGCGGCGGTTCTGATGTACTGCGCCTGCGCGGTACATCAGAGTTGTGCAAAAGCAACGGAGAAAGCAAGATCTCCGTTGCTTTTTTTGTTTTGCTATGTTAAATGGGTTTAACATGGCGAGACAGTTAAAATAAGCAACGGAGATGTCTGTTGCTTATTTTAAAACTGTCTCGCTATGTTAAACCCATTTAACATAGCTAATAAAAAGCAACGGAGATCTTGCTTTCTCCGTTGCTTTTTTAAAACCTGTCTCGCTATGTTAAATGGGTTTAGCATAGCGAGACAGCTTTAAAATAAGCAACGGAGATCTCCGTTGCTTATTTTAACGCTGTCTCGCTATGTTAAACCCATTTAACATAGCGAGACAGTGTTTCAAAAGTAGAGTTATACTAATGGAAAAAAGTCCGGGCGACCAGACCTTTTTCCATTAGTATAACTCGATTTACAATGTGCACGCTGGCCAATCAGCGTGCACGTTTTGGGGGGGTCATGGTATAATATGCTTTCTCTCCTGCCCTCTACTAATTTCTCCTCTCCTTCCATATATGTGGTACTAAATGCAAACACTGCATCATTCATACATACAGAAATCATTCTTGCACTCTTGCAAGTCGTACAAATTGTGCACATGTCATATCGTCACATAACCTGGCATTTAGCACAGAGGACTAAAGTCTGAGCTGCTTCCTGTGCCTGCAGTACATACAGCATTTGATTCCTTTCACTTTCATTTGTCTACTGCATGACTGCGAGCAAGTCACTTTACCAGACGGTGCTTCCAGGTCACTCCTGAAAAGTGACAATCTGTCACAGTCTGTTAGGTGGGTTTACACAGTCAGCAAATTATAGATATATATACATATATACACACACACACACACACACACACACACACACACACACACACTACACACACACAAATACAAATGCATATAAACATGCACACACAAACACACACACGTGTGTGTACACATGTGTACGGTACATACATATATATATATATATATATAGTAGACTATGGCATCAGCCAGAAAAAGACAAAACAGAGAACAAAGCCTCTACCGCAGCTCAATGTACATTCTTAGAATACCTTGCATCGCTTCTTACATAGTTCATTCTACTTTTGACAATGTCATTTTTATTTGTCCTCAATACTGTAATGTCCTCCTTGGCTGAACTTTAAAGTGGCTCACATAGATCAGTGCTCTAACCTGGTTAACAAAAATGAAAAATGAAAATAAAATGAAAGACTGTAAAATCTATAAAACAGCAACTCTTAAATTAGAATCAGAGACCAACCTACCAGTTATGAAACCCCCAATGGGTTTTAGGCTGTTGAACTGCTTGTCATGTTTGGACCTCTCCTCTGAAGTGATAGCCCATACATTAGGACCACCTGGGGGGAAAAAAAACAGCAAAAGTAAGCATATGGTTGCAGCATGTCTGTATCTACCAGTCAACACGACCATAGATGACCTGCATTAAATTGCAAATCTAATGTCTTCTAAGGTTGCATTCCTTGACTCATTAGATTTTAATGTGTTATTTAGAGCAACATTAATTGCATAAAAGAAACACAATTTTACTACAGCTAAGTAAAATCTGGGCCACATACTATTCATACTTCAGCTAGCCTATTACATACCTATGAACCTATACTTCACTATCTGTTGAATAAGCAGTGTTCACTTTTTCCAGCCACTATATTGTTTCTGTTGCTGTGTGCACAGAGCTACAAGCAGCAGAATCTGGCTTCCTGGACATCACACCAGTCGGCAGCCCTTTCTAATGTCTACAAGCAATCTCTATGGTGATCTCTTAATGACAGTCTGTAAACTGTCATACCATTTGTGTGTGTGTGTGTGTGTGTGTGTGTGTGTGTGTGTGTGTGTGTGTGTGTGTGTGTGTGTGTGTGTGTAAGGTAGCAATACACAATGATGGAGCAACCTCCTAACTCATTAAAAAAAAAGAAAAGTCTGAAAGTATGTAAACTTGTCAACCTGTATGGTGCATACTGAGCACTGTACCACCCACAGTAAAGTACAGTTGTGTACACTTACCATAAATGTAGATGTTCGAGTGTATTCACTGTTGCAGTCATTACACTTGGGTTATCCTGCTGGCAGGCTACCCTCAGTCGGCCTGAGTTCCAAAGTCTAGGTCCGACGTCGGTTGCTGTCGCCTCTTCCCTGATGTCAGTGCGCCAGGGGTATAAAAGATGCAGAAGACGACATTTTCTTCAGTTTTTCTTGCCCCAGATGTCAGGTGCCCCCAAAAGTTAGGCTAAAAATATGCCAATAAAACATGCATGCACCAAAATATATATATCATACCTTCATCTACAAGCAAATACACCACAGAGGTTGTAAAGACTAGAGAAGTGCAGATAAGTTCCAGCAAAGATAAGGGGGGTGGAGGGTGGGTAACCTGGAATGCAACAGTGAATACACTCGAACATCTACATTTATGGTAAGTGCAGACAACTGTACTATGTTCTTCCTGTTTCACTGTTGCAGCCATTACACCTGGGTTGAATCCCAAAGCTATGGTTGGGAGGCTGGATTTTAATAGCATTAGGAACGGCTATGAGGCCCTGCAAAACTACAGTGGCAAAGCCTGCCCTGGATTTAGAGTAGAGTGGTAAATGATAGTGCTTTGTAAAGGTGTGCACTGAACTCCAGGTAGCAGCCTCTAAAACGTCTTTGGTTGGTACTCCCCTGAGGAAGTCTGCTGAAGTGGCTGCTGCTCTAGTTGAATGTGGCCTAATGCCCTTAGGCACTGGCTTGCCATGTTGTGAATAATAGAAACAAATGCAGTGGCCTATCCATTTTGAAATAGCCTGCTTAGAGATAGCCTTTCCTTGTGATCCTGCAGCATATGCCACTAGTAGTTGCTCAGTCTTTCTGAAAGCTTTGGTTCTGATCAAATAGAAGCGTAGCTGTCTGTGTATGTCCAAAGAATGCAGAATCCTCTCCCCCTAATTCTGTGGGTTTGGATAAAGAGTAGGCAGAAGAATAGTTTGGTTAAGGGCCACACTGGACACTTCCTTAGGCATAAAAGTCGGATTGGTCCTCAGAGAAAAGTACAGTTTTGTACCTACCACAAATGTAGATGTTCGAGTGCTCATACAGCTGCAGTCATTACAGATGGGTTTATCCTGCTGTCAGGCGGGTCCTCGGTCGGCCGAATTCCAAAGTCTAGGTCTGGCGTCGGTTGTCGTCGCTTCGTCCCTGACATCAGTGCAGCAGGGGTATAAAAAGAGGCAGCCGAAGCCATCTTCTTCAGTTTTTCTTGCCCCAGATGTCAGGTGCCCCCAGAAGGAAGGCAAAACATAAATTTATGTAATTATGCAATATAGAATAATCAAAAAACATTAGCTGCAAGCAAATACACCATAAAAGAATACCCCAAATAGGTTGTATGAGAAGGTGTTTGTCATAAGGCCTGTCCTAAGAGGGGACGGAGGGGGGGTAACCTGGACTGCAGCTGTATGAGCACTCTAACATCTACATTTATGGTAGGTACAAAAAGTACAGTTTTGTACCTACCATAAATGTAGATGTCCGATAGGTATGCATCTGCAGTCATAACATATGGGTTGTCTGCCTCAGGCAGCCCTTCGGTCGGCCGGATTCCAAAGTCTGGGTCTGGCCTCGGCTGATGTCGCACTTTCCCCGACGTCAGAGCTTCTGGGGTATAAAGGCATCAGCCGATGCCATTTTCCTCAGTGTTTCTTGCCCCAGATGCCAGGTGCCCTCTAGGAAGGCTAAATTTGGATAAATGTTGAAAATTCAAAACAGTAGCAAACTATATATATATATATATATATATATATATATATATATATATATATATATATATATATATACATATACATATATACATACAAACAAATACACCATAATAGATTCCCCCAGCTAGCTGAAGAAGGGGTAAGCACCCTAGGAGTACCACAGAGGGGAAGGAGGGTGGGTAATCCTGACTGCAGATGCATACCTATCGGATATCTACATTTATGGTAGGTACAAAACTGTACTATGTCCTTCAAGGATGCATCTGCAGTCATAACATATGGGTAGAATACCATAGCCAAACTGGGGGAGGAGGTACTAAGATAAGGATGGTGTAGTTAAGATCACCTGTAAAACTGCAGTTGCAAAACCTGCTCGGGATCTGGAGTATAAAGGTAGATTGTAATGCTTGGCAAATGTATGCACGGAGCTCCAAGTAGCAGCTTCTAAAATGTCCTTGGTAGCCACCCCTCGTAGGAAAGCTGTAGTGGTGGCTGTGGCTCTTGTGGAGTGAGGCCTGATTTTGTCAGGAGCTGTCTTTCCATGAAAAGAGTAGCAAAAACGAATGCAATTTCCTATCCATTTTGAAATTGTCTGTTTGGAAATTGCTTTTCCTTGCACTCCAGTTGCATATGCTACAAAAAGTTGGTCAGTTTTTCTGCTGGTTTTAGTTCTGTCCAGATAGTAGCGTAGTTGTCTGTGTACATCCAAGGTGTGCAATAGTTTTCCCCCCTGTTCTGTGGGTTAGGGAAGAACGTAGGCAAATGAATAGCTTGGTTAAAGGATACCCTGGATACCACCTTTGGCATGAAAGTAGGATTGGTTCTCAGAGACACTATCCTGGTGAAAAATAAGGAAAGGCTGCACTGCCATCAGTGCCTGTAACTCGGATACTCTTCTTGCTGAAGTGATTGCCAGAAGGAAAGCAGTTTTCCAAGATAAGAACTGTAAGTCTGCTGATGCTGCTGGTTCAAAAGGGGGTAATGTTAATTTTTCCAGCACAAAATTGAGATCCCATGTAGGCAGAGGGGGTCTCCTTGGAGGTTTTACATTTTTGATCCCTCTTAAAATTTGTCTGAGGAGAGGGTGAGAGAAGATAGGTGGATCCATGTTGTTCCCTGCTGAAATTGCTGAAGCATGAATCTTAATGGAAGAATAGGACAGGCCATTGTGGAACAGTTCTGCTAAATATTCTAGGATGTGTGCTAGGTTTGCCAGTGTGATATTTGTACCCTTTGATGCGCTCCAAATGAGGAATCTCTTCCATTTAGCTGAGTATGTCTTCCTTGTGGAGGGTCTGCGAGCCTCCAGGATAATGTCCTTGACCCTCTGAGATAAAACAGTTTTGTTTTGTTTTAAGCAATTTTTCAGGCAGTTAGCTGCAGTGTTTTCAAGTTTGGATGCAGGGTCTTGAAGTTGTTCTGCGTTAGAAGAGGCCATAGGGGTAGAGGCCATGAGTTTGCCCGAGACATGCTTCTCAGTAGCGGGTACCAGTGCTGCCTTGGCCAGTCTGAAGCTATCAGTATCACCTTTGGCTGTTCCTCCCTGATCTTCAGTAGAACTTTGTACATCAATGGGAGAGGTGGAAAAGCATACACTGTTAGGGCATTCAAGCTGAAAGAGAGAGAGTCCACCCTCCAGGCTTGCGGGTGGTATACTCTTGAGCAGAATTTCTTCAGTTGGTGGTTGAGTGGGGAGGCGAACAGGTCTATCTCTGGCATTCCCCATTTGCTTGTTATGATTTTAAAGATGTCTGGATGCAGCATCCATTCGTGAGCATCCATGGTAGTTCTGCTTAGGCTGTCTGCTAGTGAATTCTCTTTTCCTGGTACGAATTTGGCCTGCAGCTGGATGTTGAGATTCAGGCCTAGGTTCCACAGATCCATTGCCATCCGGCATAGAGGGTAGGAATGCATGCCTCCCTGTTTGTTTATGTACCACATGACTGTGGTGTTGTCTGTCCTTATCAGCAGATGTCCTTGCTGGAGGAATGATTTGAATGTCTTGATTGCATGTTTCACCGCCAGCATCTCCTTTAGGTTTATGTGCAAGTTCAGCTGGTCCTGAGACCATAGGCCTTGGATACACTTGTCCTCCATGTGTGCTCCCCATCCTAGGTCTGAGGCGTCCGTGGTGATGGTCTGCCTTGGTTGTGGTTTGTTGAAAGGCAACCCTCTGTTGGACTGGCAGGCCTGAGCCCACCACAGGAATTCCTTTTTCAGGCATGGAATGATTGGTATCATGGTTTCTAGACTGTGCCTGTGTTGAGACCATACATTCCTTAGGTACCATTGTAATTTTCTCATATGTAGCCTGGCATGTGGGATCAAGATTATGCAGGATGCCATGTAACCCAGGGCCTGCAGGACTTTCCTTGCAGTGAGCTGAGTTTTGTCTTGTCAAAGCCATGAAGTAGACTGGAAGTTGCTTTTGTTTTTCTTCTGTGAGAAAAGCCATCTGAGTCATTGTGTCCAGATCCGCACCCAAAAATGTTATCCATTGGGATGGCACTAGTCTTGACTTCTGGATGCTGACGGCCTGTAACAGGTGCATGACATAGGACAAATCCTTTATTGGTTTTGTCTTGTTGTCCGCTTGTATTAGGCAGTCGTCCAGGTATGGATAGATTTGAATTCCCTGAAGTCTGCAATGTGCAATTACTGATGCCAGGCATTTCATGAATACTCTGGGCGCAGTAGATAAGCCAAAGGGCAATGCTGAGAATTGATAATTGTCTGATCCTGCAATAAATCTGAGGTGTCTTCTGCAATCTGGTCGTATAGGGACGTGCAGGTATGCCTCCTTGAGATCTAGAGTCACCAGCCAAGACTCCTTGCCCAACATGGGAAGAAGTTGCTGTAGGGTCAGCATCTTGAATTTTGGCACAATGAGATATGTGTTTAGTGCGGACAAGTCGAGAATAGGCCTCCATTGGTTTTCTTTTCTTGGTACAAGGAATAGTCTGGAATAAAATCCTTGGCCTTGTTCCATAGATGGTACCCTTTCTATAGCTTTCATCTGAAGTAAATTGTGGATTTGTCTTAAAGCCTCTGGCTTCCGGTTTGGTGGAAGGTTTGGCATTCCGCTCCTTCTTGGAAAAGTGTGGAAGTGAAACCTGTATCCTTTGTCTATGGTTTGCCAATGTCCATTTGTCTTTTGTAATGCAATACCAGTTTTGAGAATAGACACAGCTTTCCGCCCAAGGGTGCTTCCAGTTGTTCCCTGGTAGGCGGAATCAGAGTCAAGTCATTGTGTCTGTCCTGTGGAAGTGGCTGTAGTTGCAGCTGTGGCAGTACTCCTCTGGTTGGCAGGCTGCCACTGACGACCCCTGTAGGCACCCTTTGATTGACCTCTGCCTCTTGGGCGTCTATTCCTGCCCCTCTGTGTTCTGGAGGTGTCTGGAAAGGACCAATTCTTTAAAGGCCAGTTTCTGCTGAACCTCAGAGGTTGAACCTGCAGAAAATCCTTTACTGTTTGCACAGATTTTGCTTTTTCTTCCACTTTCTTTAGAATCTCCTGTGCAGGGGAGCCAAATAAACTTTGTTTCTCCATTGGAGCATCTAAAAGTTTAGCCTTGACATGGTCTGGCAAGGATTGCTCTTTTAGCCAGGCATGTCTTCGAATTACTGCCCCAGTCATAGCTAATCTAAATGAAGCCTCCAGTGCATCATAGCCACATTTTAAGAAATGATTACAGACCTGCTGAGAGTTGTGTACCAAATCCTGAAGGGACTTTCGGTCTAAAGGTTCAGTAGAAGAAAGCTTTTTATTCAGCTGATCTAACAAATATTCCTGGTACTGTATCATGTGGAATTGACAGTTTAATGCCCTGGCAGAAAGAGTAGCAGATGTATAAACCTTTTTTCCCCATCTCTCTAATGCTCTTGACTCTCTTTCAGAGGGTAGGGGTTTTTTGGCCGTGGCAGCTGCAACACCTTTTGGGCCCTGAGATATAGTTTCTGGGTCTGCAGCATGGGCTTTATACAAATGGAAGTGAGAATCCGGGACCCTGTAATATCTGTCAGGTTTGGCAGGGGCCGGAGGAAGAGTCAGGGGCAGAACTGACATCATTATATGCATCATCAACTACAGTTAGCACAGGTGGTATGGCTAAAGGCCTATGCTGTGGTAAGTGTAAAAAGGTTCTTAATCTTTTTCTAGAATCAGAGAAATCCTGACCCTGCCATTGAAAGTGTTCCCTCATTGAATGCAAAGTTTCCCCAAAGGAAAATTCTTCAGGAGGGGAGGCAGAAGGAACAGAGTCTTCTGCATCTGAATCCTCATAAGGAGAATATGGCCCTTCCTGATGGTCTTATAAATCAGATCCATCCGAGGAGTAATCTGAGGAGAGAGGTTCAGGGGGTTCAGTCCTAGGCCTTTTGTCAGGAGGAGGGTGGGAGGCCCTGTCTGGGTGAGGTTGGGAACCCCTAATCATGGATATAAGGTCCTCAGCAAGGCTGAGAATCTGAGAAGTTGAGGAAGGTCTCTGAGAAGTAGCTTTTGCAGGTAAGGCTTTTGAAATTTTAGCTGCTTTAGCCCTGGAGAAGGCCTTAATAGACATAGAAGCAGGGGGCCTAGCTGCCCCACGTGCAGGAGTAGAAATGCCCAATGGAATGGTGTCGGACAATTCTTGTGCGCTTGCTTCTTCGGTAGGGATTTCTGTAGCTGACGCAGCCAGGGCCTCTCTGGCCTCGGTTGTCGGAGGTATGATTTCGGCAGAAGTAAGAACCAAGGACTCTGTTTCAGCCGAAACCGAGACACTCGCGGTAGGCCTAACCGTGGTTTCAGCCGAAACCGCGGGCCGCGAGTGTCGGTCCTTTTCCTTGCATTTTTTGGCTAAATGTGTAGTTGGAGTCTCCAACGGCATTTTATATGCAAAAGCGGATCCAAAAAACTCTTCTGCAAACTCCGACCGACGTCTAAGAGTCCGTCGGTTGAAGGAGGCACAGGCTAAACAAGCTGATACGTCGTGGTCTGGGCCTAAGCAAGGAAGGCAGTAAGAATGGAAATCCTTATGAGGTATTTGTTTCCCACAAGTTAAACAATTATTTACTTTGTCTGACATCGGCTGAGGCAAGAAAGAGTCCCCAATGGGGTACTTAGCTTTTTTAGAAGTCTTTGGTAGCTGAAATCTCTGGATCTGACCGACCGGCACTTGCGAACAGCTTCTGCTTCGGGCACCGCGCGGCAAGAAATACTGAGGAAAATGGCGTCGGCTGATGCCTTTATACCCCAGAAGCTCTGACGTCGGGGAAAGTGCGACATCAGCCGAGGCCAGACCCAGACTTTGGAATCCGGCTGACCGAAGGGTTGCCTGAGGCAGGACAACCCATATATGTTATGACTGCAGATGCATCCTTGAAGGACATCTGTGCTATGTTCATCGTGCATACAGCTGCAGTCATTACAGATGGGAAGAATCCCAAAGCTAAGTAGGGGTGGCAGGCACTAAGTGGAACTAGGAGGAGCAAGGATGCCCTGCAAGACTGCTGTGGCAAATCCTGCTCTAGATTTAGAGTATAGTGGAAGGTGATAGTGCTTGGAGAAAGTGTGCACTGAACTCCAAGTGGCTGCTTCCAAAATGCCCTTGGGTAGGGACCCCCCTGAGGAAAGCTGCAGAGGTAGCTGTGTCCCTGCTGGAGTGGGATCTGATGCATGTAGGCACAGATTTTCCATGAAATGAGTAACAAAAGCGTATGCAGTGGGCTATCCATTTTGAGATTGTCTGCTTGGAAATAGCCTTTCCTTGAGCACCTGTAGCATAGGACACAGAGTTGCTCGGATTTCCTGAATGGCTTTGTCCTGTCCAAATAATAACAAAGTTGTCTGTGAATGTCCAAGGAATGTAGTAGTCTTTCCCCTTTGTTTTGTGGATTAGGATAAAAGGTAGGTAAGTGGATAGTCTGATTCAAAGCTACACTGGATACTACCTTTGGCATAAAGGTAGCGTTGGCTCGTAAGGAAACTCTGTTCTGATGGAAAATGATGAAAGGTTGCACAGCCATGAAGGCCTGTAGCTCCAAAACCCTGCGTGCTGAGGTGATAGCCAGAAGGAAGGCTGTTTTCCATGACAAGTATTGTAGTTCTGTTGAAGAAGGTGGCTCGAAGGGAGGAAGGGTCAGCTTTTCCAATATGAAGTTGAGGTCCCAAGCAGGGACTGGTGGTTTCCTTGGGGGTTTTATATTCTTTGCCCCTCTGAGGAACTGCCTTAAGAGAGGATGAGAGAATAAAGGAGGATCTGTGTTGTATTGTGCATAAATGGCTGAAGCGTGGATTTTGATGGAGGAGAAGGAAAGTCCACTGTTTAACATCTCAGCTAGGTACTGTAAAATTTGATGTAAATTTATTACCCAAGGATTCTGGCCCTTTTCTTGATTCCAGGCACAAAATAGTTTCCATTTGGCAGAGCAGGCTTTTCTAGTAGAAGGTCTTCTGGCCTCCAAGATGACATCCTGCACCTCCTTGGAGAGGAGGGTCTGTTGGGAAATCAAGGAATTCTCCATGCCGCTAGATTTAGGGTTTTGCGCTGGCTGTGAAGGGTTTTGTAGTTGTGCTGGGACAACAGAAGAGGGACTAGAGGCAGGATCCATGGTGGGGAGTGTGTCAGGCTCTTCAGGAGCGGACACCAGTGTTGTCTTGGCCAGTCTGGAGCAATGAGAATCATTTTCGGCCTCTCTGCTCTGGCTTTTAATAGAACGTTGGGCAGCAGAGGAAGAGGCGGGAAGGCATAGACCGTCAACGTTGTCCAATTGAAAGAAAGTGCGTCCACTTACCAGGCCTGTGGATGATAGGTCCTTGAACAAAATTTTTTCAACTGGTAATTTCTGTGGGTAGCAAAGAGATCTATGTCTGGCTGTCCCCATGCCTGAGTTATCTTTGTGAAAACTTGAGGATGCAACTTCCATTCGTGTGGATCTGTCATATTTCTGCTTAGGCTGTCTGCCAGTGTGTTTTCTTTCCCTGGCAGGAATTGTGCCTGTAGTTGAATTTGCAATTTCAGTGCTGTGTTCCACAGGGTCATGGCTTGCCTGCACAGGGGGTATGAATGAGTTCCCCCTGTTTGTTTATGTACCACATCACTGTGGTGTTGTCTGTCCTCATCAATAGCTGGCCTGGATGCAGTAGGTCTTTGAAGGACATAATAGCATTTTGCACGGCTAGCATTTCCTTTTGGTTGATGTGTAGGTGCTTCTCTTTTTGGGACCATTTTCCCTGAATGCACTGATCTGTCATGTGTACTCCCCAGGCATAGTCTAAGGCATCTGTTGTGATGATTTGAGTTGCTTGAGGTACACAGAAAGGGAGACCTGTGTTTCTTTGGCATGCTTGAGCCCACCACAGAAATTCCTTTTGAAGGCATGAATGAGTGGTATAATTGTTTCCAAGCTGTGGCTGTGTTGAGACCATAAGTTTTTTAGGTACCATTGAAGTTTCCTCATATGAAGCTTTGCACATGGGATCAGTAGGATGTAAGATGCCATGAATCCCAGAGCCTGCAGGACTTTCCTACCAGTCAGCCTGGTGAAGGTTGCCATTTTGCTGAAGTATTGAGACAGTTGCCCTTGTTTGTCTGGCGTGAGGTAGGCCAACTGGGTGGTTGTATTCAAGCTGGCACCCAGGAAAATTATTTGCTGAGAGGATATTAGTTTTGATTTCTTTTTATTGACTGTGTATCCCAGAAAGTTCAACAGTTTTATTACAAACGCCAAATGTTTCAGTAGTATGTCCTTGCTGTCCGCTTGGATCAGGCAGTCATCCAGATATGGGTAGATTTGTATTCCTTGTAGTCTGCAGAAGGCGATTACTGATGCCAGGCATTTCGTAAACACTCTGGGCGCAGTAGATAAGCCAAAGGGCAATGCAGAGAATTGATAATGGGTTGAACCTGCAAAAAATCTGAGGTATCTTCTGCAATCTTGTCTGATGGGGACATGCAGGTATGCCTCCTTGAGGTCCAATGTTACCAGCCAAGACTCCTTGCCCAGCATGGGAAGAAGCTGCTGTAATGTGAGCATCTTGAATTTTGGTACCTGTATATATGTGTTTAGGATGGATAGGTCTAAGATAGGTCTCCAATCTTTGTCTTTCCTTGGTACCAGGAATAGTCTGGAATAAAACCCTTGACCTTGTCCTTTTGCAGGTACCTCTTGAATCGCCTTTCATGTCCATGAGAGCTGAAATTTGTTTTTGTGCTTCTGCCCTTTGATTTTGTGGCAGGTTTGGCATGCCTCTCATTTTTGGAAGGGTGTGAAAGTGGAACCTGTAGCCTCTGCCTATGATGTCCAGAATCCATTTGTCTTTTGTAACAATATGCCAATTTTTTGAGAATAATGCCAGTTTTCCACCCAAAGGTGTTGCCATTAAAGCTTTGCTTGGCAGGTATAGGGGGAAGTCATTGTGTCTGTTTTCTAAATGACTGATCTTATCTTCTCCACCTCTTGGGGTTGGTGCTTGCCACTGTCTGGCTCTGAAAGATCCTTGAGGTTGCCCTCTACCCCTTGGGCATCTGTATCTGCCCCTTTGAGGTCTGTCCGTGGCTGGAAAGGACCAATTTTTTGAAGGCCAGTTTCTGCTGAAACATGGAGGTTGTACCTGCAGGAAATCTTTCACTGTTTGCATTGATTTCGCTTTTTCCTCCATTTTCTTTAGTACCTCCTCAGCTTTAACACCAAACAATACATCTTTTTGAAGAGGTGCATCTAATAATTTAGCTTTGACATGATCTGGTAAGGCTTGTTCTTTGAGCCAAGCATGCCTACGTATAACAGACCCCGTAACAGCAACTCTACATGAGGCCTCTAAAGCATCAAAACCACACTGCAAGGTATGTTTACCCACTTGTTCTACACCATGCAACAAATCCTGCAACTCTTTTAAATCTGGTTGTTCTGGTTGTGTCATTTTGCTTTTCAACTCAGATAACAAAAACTGTTGATACTTTAACATATGGAACTGACAGTTTAATGACCTCATGGTTAAAGTGGCCGAGGTGTACACCTTTTCCCCCCACCTTTCTAAAGCTCTGGAATCTCTCTCTGAAGGTAATGGGTTTTTAGCAGTAGAGGCCTTAATTCCCTTGGGACCCCGTGAAATAGTTTCTGGGTCAGCAGTATGGCTTTTGTATAGGAACTGGTGAGAATCAGGAACCCGGTAATACCGGTCTGGTTTAACAGGAGCTGGAGACAAAGAATCTGGATTAAGGCTGGCTTCTGTGTACACATCATCCAATATATCTAAAACAGGAGGGATAGCCAGGGGCCTATGCTGGGGGAGCAAAAGAAAATCCCTGAGCCTTTTCTTGGAATCTGAGTAATCTTGACCTTCCCAGTGAAAGTGTTCCCTCAATGTATGAAAGGTTTCCCCAAAAGAGTAGTCCTCGGGGGGGGGGGGGGGGACTGAGGGAATAGACTCCTCTGCATCAGAGTCTTCGAAAGGAGAATAAGCATAATCCTGGTCCTCAGAATGTTCAGAGGTAATAGAGGCTTGATCTGAGGAAGGGTAGTCTTCCTCTAATCTGGGCCTTTTGTCAGAGGGGGGTTGAGAACCCCTGATAAGAGTAATCAAATCCTCAGCCATTTTGAGCATCTGTTTTTTAGGCATGGGGCCTTGAGAGGGGGTCTGAGGTCCCTGTTTTTTGGTTTTCATGGCTGCTTTAGATTTAGTGAAAGCTTTAACAGAGGAGGAGGAAGGCCTGAAGACACCTTGAGAAATGGCAGGCCTGTCTAAACTCTGAGTTTCCCCGCCAAGAGTGGCATCGGTATCTGCAGTAGGAATGGGAACAGAGGAGCCTGCGACCTCGGGTACTGAAGACACCGGTAATGTAGTGTCATCAGTACTCAGGGGCTGCATAGGCACCTCGCTGACCACCGGAGAACCGGTAGTCGGCCTTAGCGTGGTGTTAGTAGTCAGTGCGGACCTCGTATGTCTGTCCTTATCTTTGCGTCTTTTACTCAAAACTGGAGTCGGAGGATCTGACGACATAATATAATTAAATTTTTTACCAAAATACTGAAGGACGAACTCCGCCCGGCGCTTAATAGTGCGCTTGTTGAATCTAGCACAAAAACGGCAGGCCGAGACGTCGTGGTCTGGGCCTAAGCAAGGTATACAGAAAGAGTGGAAATCCTTATGTGGTATTTGCTTCCCACATCAAATGCAATTATTAACTTTGTCTGACATCGGTCTGAGGCAAGAAAAGTTTCCCCAATGGGTTACTTAGCTTTCAAGAAGACTTCGGCTGAAATATTTTCGTAAATCTCAGGAGCTGGCCGACCGGCACTTGCGAACTGCTTCTGCTTCGGGCACCGCGCGGCAAGAAAGACTGAAGAAGATGGCGTCGGCTGCCTCTTTTATACCCCTGCCGCACTGACGTCAGGGAAGAAGCGACGACAACCGACGCCGGACCTAGACTTTGGAATTCGGCCGACCGAGGACCCGCCTGACGGCAGGATAACCCATCTGTAATGACTGCAGCTGTATGCACGATGAACATCCCTGTCTGGATAAAAAATGATAAAAGGATGTTCATCGTGTTTCACTGTTGCAGTCATAACTGTAGGGTGCTCCTGCCGGCAGGCAGCCCGAGGTCGGCCAGAATCCCAAAGTCTGGGTCCGGCGTCGGCTGTACAAGCTAGTACCCTGACGTCAGTACGCTCTGGTACATAGCCCTCAGCCGACGCCATCTTCTCTAGTCTTTCTTGCCGTGCGGTGGAAAGCAGCTCGCAAGTCGTTGGTTGGCGATTTTCGAACAGTGTTTTTGGTTGTTGTCGGTCCGAAGTTCTTACTTCTCTTCTCAAAGCTAAGTACCCCGTTGGGGAATCTTTTTCTTGTTCCTCCGATGTATTACATGTGGAAAACAAATACCTCAAAGATTTCCACTCTTACTGTCTACCTTGCTTAGGCCCCGACCACGACGTTTCTTGTTGTCGGTTCTGTGCCAGGTTTAATTCTCGTACTATCAAACGCAGGTACGACTGGGCTCTGAATTACTTTGGCAGACGCTTCAATTATAGAATGTCGTCGGATACTACCGGAATTCAAAAGAAGCGCAAAGACAAGGACAGGCCTCCGAGGTCCAAACAGGACTCGTTGCAGCTGGAGCTGGAGTCCGGTTCGGCTGTCGTCAGTGAGGTGCTTTTGCAGCCCCTGTCGTCCGCCACTTCTGAACCGATGGCCGATACGGACTCCCATGGGGAGCCATCAAGGCCTTCTATTTTATCTGCTGCAGGACCTTCGGACGTCGCTTCCTCGGATGGGTCCGGAACCGCTGTGCAGGTACCGGCTTCTGAGGGGGTATTCAGGCCTACTCACATCACTATTTCTAAGGCAAAGGCAAAGACAAAGACTCCTGCTAAGTCTAAAGCTCCTGCTCAAGCTCCTTCTGAATCTACTCCCGGGACACAGAAGCAATTGTTAAGGATGGCTGAAGATTTGCTTACAATGATTAGGGGTTCTCACCCCCCCCCCCCTGAGAAAAGGCCTCGACAGGATGTTCCTATGGATTCCTCTGACCAGGCTTCTATATCTTCTGTCTCTTCCTCTGATCAGGAATATTCTTTTCCTCCTTATGAGGATTCGGATGCTGAGGACTCCTTGCCCTCTGCCTCTCCGCCTGAAGATTTTTCTTTTGGGGAAACCTTACATGAGATGAGGGAACATTTTCATTGGGAAGGTCAGGATTATTCTGCTTCCAAGAAGAGGCTTAGAGAATTCCTTCTTCCTCAACATAGGCCTTTGGCTATCCCTCCTGTTCTTGACATTGTGGATGATGCTTTTTCTGAGGCTAATTTGAATCCTGATTCCATGCCTCCTGCTCCCTCTAAGCCTGATAGGTTTTATAGGGTTCCTGAGTCTCATTTGTTCTTATTTAAGAATCCTTCTGCAGATCCTGAACTATATCTCAAGGTTCTAAGGCTGCTAAAGTTGCTACTTCTAAGAATCCTATTCCCTCTGAGAAGGATTCTCGTGCCTTAGACAGGTGGGGCAAAAGGTATATACTTCTGCTACCCTTTCTGTTAGGGCTTTAAATTGCCAGTTTCATATGTTTAAGTATCAGCAATTTCTTTTGTCTGTTTTAAAGCAAAAGCTTGCTTCCCTTCCTTCATGTGCAGAAGATAAGGAACTACAGGATGTATTGCATGCAACTGAACAACTGAACAAACATAGCTTGCGTTGTGGTTTTGATGCTTTGGATGCTTCTTGCAGGGCCGCAGCCTCTGGTACTGTTATCAGGAGACATGCTTGGCTTCGTGAGCAAAGTTTACCTGAACAGGTTAAGGCTAAATTATTAGATGCCCCTGTTCTGCATGATGTTCTTTTTGGATCTAAGGCTGAGGAGGTTATTAAAAAGATGGAAGAAAAGGCAAAATCTATGCAAACTGTGAAAGATTTCTTGCAAGTTCAGCCTCCTAGATTTTCCAGGAATTGGCCCTCCAAAAATTGGTCCTTTCCCACGTCTGACAGGCCTCAAAGGGGAAGATATAGACGCTCCAGAGGTCGTGGCCAAGCTCAGGCCTCCTACAGATCAAGACAATGGACTGCTTCTTCACCTAGAAGGGGAGAAGACAGATCCCAATCTCAAAGAAAGCAAACTCAATGACTCTCTCGGTTGGACTACAGGACCTCTTTTCCTGGATGCCCCTCTCGGAGGAAAACTTTCTCTTTTTTACAGAAATTGGATTCATATTACCCAGGACAAATGGGTATTGGACGTGATTTTAAAAGGCTACAAATTCCACTTTCATACCTTGCCAAGGGCTTTCGGTTGGCCAGATCTGCCAAAACATTAATGGTCAGAGGCCTTAAATCAAGTGGATGCTCTTCTGGCCATGAGAGCCAGAGAGCCTGTTCCACTCTCAGAGATGGGAAAAGGTTTTTATTCAAGACTGTTTCTGGTTCCAAGAAAACAAAGCACATGGAGACCTATTCTGGACCTTTCTGTGTTGAACACCTTTTTGGAAATTCCAAAATTCAAGATGCTTACTCTGCAGCAGCTGATTCCAATGCTCTCTCAGGACGCCTGGATGGTGACATTGGACCTAAAGGAAGCTTATTTACACATTCCCATCAGGCAGGAAAGTACAGTTTTGTACCTACCATAAATGTAGATGTCTGATAGGAATGCATCTGCAGTCCTTACAAATGGGTTGTCCTGTCGTCAGGCAGCCCTTCGGTCGGCCGGATTCCAAAGTCTGGGTCTGGCTTCGGCTGGTGTCGCACTTCACCCGACGTCATCGCTGCAGTTTTTCGGGTATAAAGGCATCAGCCGATGCCATTTTCCTCAGTGTTTCTTGCCCCAGATGCCAGGTGCCCTCTTGGATGGCTAAATTTGGATAAATGCCAATGTTTCCAAATAGTAGAGAGCAAACACATAAAATAAGCATGTATGTACATATATACAAACAAATACACCATAATAGATCCCCAAGCTAGCTGAAGGATGGCAAATACCTAGGAGTACCACAGAGGGAAGGTGGGTGGTAATCCTGACTGCAGATACATTCCTATCGGACATCTACATTTATGGTAGGTACAAAACTGTACTATGTCCTTCAAGGATGCATCTGCAGTCCTTACAAATGGGTAGAATACCATAGCTAAACTAGCGGAGGAGGAAAAAAGGAGAGATTATGGTGTAGTTAGGATACCTTGCAAAACAGCAGTGGCAAAACCTGCTCGGGATCTAGAGTATAAAGGTAAATTGTAATGCTTGGCAAATGTATGCACGGAGGTCCAAGTAGCAGCCTCTATAATGTCCTTGGTAGCCACTCCTCGTAAGAAAGCTGTGGTAGTGGCTGTAGCCCTTGTGGAGTGAGGCCTGATGTTCTCTGGAGTTTTCTTTCCATGGTAGGAGTAACAAAATCTAATGCAATTTCCTATCCATTTGGAGATTGTCTGTTTTGAGATTGGTTTTCCTTCCTTTCCTGTTGCATATGCTACCAGAAGCTGGTCAGTTTTTCTATTGGACTTGGTCCTGTCCAGGTAGTAGCGTAATTGTCTATATACATCCAAGGTATGCAAGAGCCTTTCTCCCCTGTTCTGTGGGTTGGGGAAGAATGTAGGTAGGTGGATAGCCTGGTTTAAAGACGCTCTGGATTCCACCTTAGGCATAAATGTAGGATTTGTTCTCATGGACACTCTATCTTGATGGAAGATCAGGAAGGGTTGCACTGCCATTAATGCCTGTAGTTCAGAGACCCTTCTTGCTGAAGTTATTGCCAGCAGGAAAGCAGTTTTCCAGGATAAGTATTGTAATTCTGCTGTTGCTGCTGGTTCGAAAGGAGGAAGTATCAATTTTTCTAGCACAAAGTTCAAATCCCATGCTGGCAATGGTGGTTTCCTGGGAGGTTTTACATTTTTAATTCCTCTCAGAAACTGTCTGAGCAGAGGATGAGAGAAGACAGGAGGATCCAAGCTGTAGTCTGCTGAAATAGCTGATGCATGTATCTTGATGGAAGAATAGGACAGGCCTGTATGGAAGAGCTCTGCCAAGTACTCCAGGATGTTGGCTATGTTTACCAGTGTCACATCTTTTCCCTTTGCAGTACTCCAAATGAGATATCTTTTCCATTTTGCTGCATAATTCTTTCTTGTTGAAGGTCTACGAGCCTCCAGGATTATGTCTTTAACCCTTTGGGATAAATTTGGGTTAACTGCTCTTATGTAATGTTCCAGGCAGTTAGCTGCAGAGTTTTCAGGTTTGGATGCAGGATGTTGTATTTGTTCTGTGTTAACAGTAATGGGATCAGGGGTAGTGTCCATATTTGTTCCCGAGACATGCTCCTCAGCAATGGGTACCAATGTTGTCTTGGCCAGTCTGGAGCTATCAGAATGATCCTTGGACGTTCCTCTTTGATCTTCAAAAGCACCTTGTGCATCAAAGGAAGTGGTGGGAATGCGTATGCTGTCAGGTTTTTCCAACTGAAAGATAGGGAGTCCACCTTCCAAGCAAGTGGGTGGTATGTCCTTGTGCAGAATTTCTTTAGCTGGTGATTGAGTGGGGATGCAAATAAGTCTATTTGTGGTAATCCCCATTCTCTTGTGATGGCTTTGAAGATGTCCGGATGCAGCATCCATTCGTGGGCATCTGTGGTAGTTCTGCTTAATATGTCTGCTAGAATGTTTTCTTTTCCCGGTACATAAATTGCTTGTAACTGAATGTTGTAGCTCAGAGCCACATCCCATAGGTCCAGTGCCAGCCTGCATAGAGGATATGAATGTGTGCCTCCCTGTTTGTTGATGTACCACATAACTGTGGTGTTGTCTGTCATCATCAACTGACCTTCTTAGAGAAATGGTCTGAATGACTGGATTGCCAATTTTACTGCCAGCATTTCCTTTAGATTTATGTGCAGGCACAGCTGGTCTTGAGTCCATAAGCCTTGTATGCACTTGCCCAGCATGTGTGCCCCCCAACCGAGGTCTGAGGCATCTGTCGTGATGGTTTGGCTTGGTTGACTGTTGCAGAAGGGCAATCCTGTGTTTGATTGACAGGCCTGAGCCCACCATAGGAACTCTTGCTTCAGGCATGGGATTATTGGAATTTTGGTTTCTAGGCTGTGCTTGTGTTGGGACCACAAATTCTTTAGGTACCACTGTAGCTTTCTCATATGCAGTCTGGCATGAGGGACCAGAATTATGCAGGATGCCATGAAGCCTAGGGCTTGTAGTACTTTTCTTGCAGTTAGATGTGTCCAGCTCTGAACCCAGAAAGGTTATTCTTTGGGATGGAATCAGCCTTGACTTTTTTATATTGACTGTATATCCCAGGGCTTGCAGCAGGTAAATGACTCTTTGTAAGTCTTCTGTTAGCTTGCTTTTGTTGTCTGCTTGTATCAGGCAGTCGTCCAGGTAGGGATAAATTTGGATCCCCTGAAGTCTGCAATGAGCAATTACTGATGCCAGGCATTTCGTGAACACTCTGGGCGCAGTAGATAAGCCAAAGGGCAATGCTGAGAATTGATAATGCTCTGATCCTGCAAGAAATCTGAGGTATCTTCTGCAAATTGGTCGTATGGGGACGTGCAGGTATGCCTCCTTGAGATCTAGAGTTACCAGCCAAGACTCCTTGCCCAGCATGGGAAGAAGCTGCTGTAGGGTCAGCATTTTGAATTTTGGAACAATAAGGAATGTGTTTAAAGTGGACAGGTCTAGAATAGGCCTCCATTTGTTCTCTTTTCTTGGTACCAGGAAGAGTCTGGAGTAAAATCCCTTTCCTTGCTCCATAGATGGTACCTTTTCCACAGCTCTCATTCTTAATAGTTGAGATATTTGCTTTAGAGCTTCTGCCCTTTGAGTAGGTGGTAGGTTTGGCATTCTCCTCTTTCCTGGTAGAGTATGGAAATGGAACCTGTAACCTTGGTCTATAGTTTGCAAAATCCATTTTTCCCTTGTGATGCAATGCCAGTTCTTTGAAAATAAGGTTAGCTTTCCGCCTAAGGGTGCTTCTAGTTGTTCCCTGGTAGGCGGTGCCACAGCCAAGTCACTGTGATTGTGTTGTTGTAGTGGTGGTGGCTGCGTCCGTGCCTCGCTGGTTGTTACCTTGCCACTGGCGTCCCCTGTAGGCACCCCTGGATTGATTTCTGCCTCTAGAACGCCTATTCCTGCCTCTCTGTGTCTTAGAGGAGTCCGGAAAGGACCAATTCTTGGAGGGCCAGTTCCTGCTAAACCTTGGCGGTTGAACCTGTAAGAAATCTTTCACTGTTTGTACAGATTTCGCCTTCTCTTCCATCTTTTTTAGTACCTGCTGTGCAGGGGAACCAAATAAATTGACCTTGTCCATGGGTGCATCCAAAAGCTTTGATTTGACATGGTCTGGTAATGCCTGTTCTTTCAACCATGCATGTCTCCTGATAACTGTGCCAGTCATGGCTGATCTAAAGGAAGCCTCCAGTGCATCATAGCCACATTTTAAAGAATGGTTACTAACCTGCTGTATGTTATGTACCATATCCTGAACATATTTTTTATCTAAAGATTCTTCAGAGGACAGCTTTTTAGTTAACTGGTCAAGCATAAACTCTTGATATTGAATCATATGAAATTGGCAGTTCAAAGCCCTAGCTGACAAAGTAGCAGAGGTGTAAACTTTTTTACCCCATCTCTCTAAGGAACTGGATTCCCTTTCAGAGGGGAGGGGGTTTTTAGTAGAAGTAGCTGCTACAGCTTTAGGGCCCTGGGAGATAGTCTCTGGATCTGCAAAAGGAGCCTTGTATAAATGGTGATGAGTGTCCGGGACCCTGAAGTACAGTTTTGTACCTACCATAAATGTAGATGTCCGAACAGGATAGCATCTGCAGTCATAACAAATGGGTTGTCCTGTCGTCAGGCAGCCCTTCGGTCGGCCGGATTCCAAAGTCTGGGTCCGGCTTCGGCTGATGTCGCACTTCACCCGACGTCATCTCTGCTGGTCTTCGGGTATAAAGGCATCAGCCGACGCCATTTTCCTCAGTGTTTCTTGCCCCAGATGCCAGTTGCCCTCTTGATAAGCTAAATTTTGGATAAATGCCAAAAATAACAATGTATGTACATATATACAAACAAATACACCATAAGAGACTCCCCCCCAGCTAGCTATTAGGAGGGTAAATACCCTAGGAGTACCACAGAGGGGAAGGAGGGTGGGTAATCCTGACTGCAGATGCTACCCTGTTCGGACATCTACATTTATGGTAGGTACAAAACTGTACTATGTCCTTCAAGGATGCATCTGCAGTCATAACAAATGGGTAGAATACCATAGCCAAACTAGGGAGGAGGAAGAAGAATTATGGTGTAGTTAGGATCCCTTGCAGTACAGCAGTGGCAAACCCTGCTCGGGATCTAGAGTATAGAGGTAAATTATAATGCTTGGCAAATGTATGCACGGAGGTCCAAGTAGCCGCCTCAATAATGTCCTTGGTTGCCACTCCTCGTAAGAAAGCTGTGGTAGTGGCTGTAGCCCTTGTAGAATGAGGTCTTATGTTCTGTGGAATTGGTTTTCCGTGGTAGGAGTAACAGAATCTTATTCAATTTCCTATCCATTTGGAGATTGTCTGTTTGGAAATTGCTTTTCCTTCCCTTCCTGTTGCATAGGCTACTAAAAGCTGGTCAGTTTTTCTGTCACCTTTGGTTCTGTCCAGGTAGTAGCGTAACTGTCTATGTACATCCAAGGTATGCAGCAGTCTTTCCCCCCCTGTTCTGTGGATTGGGAAAGAAGGTAGGTAGGTGGATTGCCTGGTTTAAAGACACTCTGGATACCACCTTAGGCATAAATGTAGGATTAGTTCTCATGGACACCCTATCTTGATGGAAGATTAGGAAGGGTTGTACTGCCATTAAGGCCTGTAGTTTCGAAACCCTCCTTGCTGAAGTAATTGCCAGTAGGAAAGCAGTTTTCCATGATAGGTGTTGAAGATCTGCTGTTGCTGCTGGTTCAAATGGAGGGAGTGTCAATTTTTCTAGCACAAAGTTCAAGTCCCATGCTGGTAATGGTGGTTTCCTAGGAGGTTTTACATTCTTGATCCCTCTGAGGAACTGCCTGAGTAGAGGAGTATTCTGCTGAAATGGCTGATGCATGTATCTTGATGGAGGAATAGGACAGGCCTGTATGTAGAAGCTCTGCCAAGTACTCCAGGATGTTAGCAATATCTATGTTCGACACATCTTTTCCTCTTTCAGTACTCCAAATGACAAATCTTTTCCATTTTCCTGCATAGTTCCTTCTTGTTGAAGGTCTGCGGGCTTCAAGGATAATGTCTTTAACCCTTTGGGATAGG
Organism: Protopterus annectens; assembly: GCF_019279795.1. Classification (NCBI taxonomy): domain Eukaryota; kingdom Metazoa; phylum Chordata; order Ceratodontiformes; family Protopteridae; genus Protopterus; species Protopterus annectens. Next base: position 1,237,561,329 of record NC_056729.1, read on the forward strand.
TCTGGGTTAGTTGCTGCTATGTGATGTTCCAGGCAGTCAGTTGCAAGGTTTTAGGTTTGGGTGCATGATGTTGTAGTTGTTCTGAGTTAACATCAAAGGCATCAGGGGTATTGACCACATTCTCCCCTGAGACATGCTCCTCAGCAATGGATACCAGTGTTGTCTTGGCCAATTCGGAGCTATCAGGATTATCCTTGGGCGTTCCTCTTTGATTTTCAGTAGTACCTTGTGCATCAAAGGAAGAGGTGGAAATGCATATGCTGTCAGGCCTTTCCAACTGAAGGATAGAGAGTCCACCTTCCATGCAAGTGGGTGGTATGTCCTTGTGCAGAATTTTTTGAGCTGGTGATTGAGTGGGGATGCGAATAGGTCTATTTGTAGCATTCCCCATTTCTTTGTGATGGCCTTGAAGATGTCCGGGTGTAGCATCCATTCGTGAGCATCCGAGATGGTTCTGCTTAACATGTCTGCTAGGGTGTTTTCCTTTCCCGGCACAAATACTGCCTGTAACTGGATGTTGTAGCTCAGAGCCATATTCCAAAGGTCCAGAGTCATTCTGCATAGGGGGTATGAATGAGTGCCTCCCTGTTTGTTGATGTACCACATGACTGTGGTGTTGTCTGTCCTTATCATTAAATGGCCTTCTTTGAGGAATGGTCTGAATTTCTGGATTGCTAGTTTTACTGCCAGCATTTCTTTTTGGTTTATGTGCAGGTGCAGCTGGTCTGGAGTCCACAATCCTTGTATGCATTTGTCCAACATGTGCGCCCCCCAGCCTAGGTCTGAGGCGTCCGTTGTGATGGTTTGGCTTGCTTGAAAGTTGTGGAAGGGCAAGCCTGGGTTTGACTGGCATGCTTGAGCCCACCATAGGAACTCCTGTGTCAGGCATGGGATTAGTGGGATTTCGGTTTCTAAGCTGTGCCTGTGTTGAGACCATAAATTCTTTAGGTACCACTGTAGCTTTCTCATATGCAGTCTGGCATGTGGGACCAAGATTATGCATGATGCCATGAAGCCCAAGGCCTGCAGTACTTTTCTTGCTGTTAAGTTTGTTCTGCTTTGTTAATGCCAAGAGGTAAAGAGGGAGTTGTTTTTGTTTTTCTGCAGTTAGGAATGCCATTTGTTTTGCTGTGTCCAATTCCACACCCAAGAATGTTCTTGTTTGGGATAGTATCAGTCTTGACTTTTGTAATATGACTGTGTATCCCAGGGCTTGTAGTAAGCAAATGACTCTTTGTAAATCTGTTGTCAGCTTGCTTTTGTTGTCCGCTTGTAACAGGCAGTCGTCCAGGTATGGATAAATTTGGATTCCCTGTAGCCTGCAGTGAGTGATTACTGATGCCAGGCATTTTGTGAATACTCTGGGCGCAGTAGATAAGCCAAAGGGCAATGCTGAGAATTGATAATGCTCTGATCCTGCAAGAAATCTGAGGTATCTTCTGCAATTTGGTCGTATGGGGACGTGCAGGTATGCCTCCTTGAGATCTAGAGTTACCAGCCAACACTCCTTGCCCAGCATGGGAAGAAGTTGCTGAAGGGTCAGCATTTTGAATTTTGGGACAAGTCGAGAATAGGTCTCCAACTTTTCTCTTTTCTTGGTACTAGGAAGAGTCTGGAGTAGAATCCTTTGCCCTGTTCTGTTATTGGTACTCTTTCCACAGCTCTTATCTTTATTAATTGCGCTATCTGCTTTAGAACTTCTGTTTTTTGATTTGGAGGTAGGTTTGGCATTCCTCTTTTTACTGGTAAGGTGTGGAAATGGAACCTGTAACCTTGGTCTATGGTTTGCAAAATCCACTTGTCTTTTGTGATATAGTGCCAATTTTTCGAAAATAAGGCTGACTTTCCGCCTAAAGGTGCTGTTATTTGCTCCCTGGTAGGCGGTGTCAGAGCCAAGTCACTGTGATTGTCCTGTTGCAGTGGCAGTGGTTGTGTCTGTGCCTCGGTTATTGCCTTGCCACTGTCGTCCTCTGTAGGCACCTCCTCTGGATTGATTTCTGCCTCTAGAGCGTCTATTCCTGCCTCTGAGATTTTGAGGAGTCTGGAAAGGACCAATTTTGGCAGGCCAGTTCCTGCTAAACCTTGGGGCTGAACCTGTAAGAAATCCTTAACTGTTTGTACAGATTTTGCCTTCTCTTCCATTTTCTTCATTACTTGCTGAGCAGGTGTACCAAATAGACTGGCTTTATCCATAGGAGCATCTAACAGCTTTGCTTTAACATGATCCGGCAAGACCTGTTCTTTCAACCATGCATGCCTTCTTATCACTGTGCCAGTCATGGCTGATCTAAATGAAGCCTCCAGTGCATCATAGCCACATTTTAAAGAATGGTTACTAACCTGCTGAATGTTATTCACCATTTCTAAAACATATTTCTTATCTAAGGAATCATCAGTGGACAGCTTCTTAGTTAACTGATCAAGCATAAACTCTTGGTATTGGATCATATGAAACTGACAGTTTAAAGCTCTAGCTGAGAGAGTAGCAGAGGTGTAAACTTTTTTCCCCCATCTCTCCAAGGACCTGGATTCCCTTTCAGAAGGAATAGGGTTTTTTGCTGAGGTCGAGGCTACTGCCTTAGGCCCCTGGGATATAGTCTCAGGATCTGCAAGTGGGGCCTTGTATAGGTGGTGATGAGTGTCTGGCACCCTGTAAAATCTATCTGGTTTGGCAGGGGCTGGAGGTAAAGTATCAGGAGCAGTGCAAACATCATTAAATGCATCATCCACAACAGGCAGTATTGGAGGTATAGCTAAGGGCCTATGTTGTGGTAAGTGCAGAAATGTCCTAAGCCTTTTTCTTGAATCTGAGAAATCTTGTCCCTGCCATTGGAATTGTTCTCTCATGGCATGTAAGGTTTCTCCAAAGGAAAATTCCTCTGGTGGAGAGGCAGATGGAATGGATTCTTCAGCATCGGAATCTTCATAAGTAGAAAAAGGAGCCTCTGGCGGATCTGTAATGTCCGAATCATCCGAAGAATCATCAGAGGACACTGGCTCGGGGGGCTCTGCTCTAGGTCTCTTTTCTGGGGGCTGAGAGGCCCTGTCTGGGTGAGATTGGGATCCCCTAATTAAGGATATTAAATCCTCTGCCAGAGTAAGCATTTGTGAACTAGAAGTGGGCCTGTGTGAGGGGGGCTTAACAGGCACTGATTTAACAGTTTTGGCTGCTTTAGCCCTGGCAAAGGCCTTAATAGACATGGCTGCAGGAGGCCTAGCAGCACCACGTGCTGGGGTAGAGACATCCAAAGGAAAGGTGTCTGATAAATCACTAGGAACCACAGTAGTAGGCAAAACTTCCGAGGCCGATTCAACTAAGGTAGCAGGAGCCTCAGTAGTAGTCATGGATTCGGCTGAAGATTGACCGTTTTTCTCGGTTTCGGTCGAAACCGAGACACTCGCGGCTTGCTTAACCGTGGTTTCGGCCGAAACCGCGGACCGCGAGTGTCGTTCTTTTTCTTTGCGTTTTTTTAACAATTTGGGTAGTCGGAGGATCCGACGGCATAATGTACGCAAAATCTGAGCCGAAAAACTGTTCAGCAAACTCCGACCGACGCCTAAGCTTTCGTCGGTTGAAGGAAGCACAGGCCGAACAAGCTGCTACGTCGTGGTCTGGGCCTAAGCAAGGCAGGCAGTAAGAGTGGAAATCTTTATGAGGTATTTGTTTCCCACAAGTAAAACAGTTATTGACTTTTTCTGACATTGGCTGAGGCAAGAAAGAGTCCCCAACGGGGTACTTAGCTTTTTAGAAGTCTTCGAAGTAGTATTCGGTAGTAGTAATCTCTGGATCTGACCGACCGGCACTTGCGAACAGCTTCTGCTTGAGCGCCGCGGCAAGAAAGACTGAGGAAAATGGCGTCGGCTGATGCCTTTATACCCGAAGACCAGCAGAGATGATGTCGGGTGAAGTGCGACATCAGCCGAAGCCGGACCCAGACTTTGGAATCCTGCCGACCGAAGGGCTGCCTGACGACAGGACAACCCATTTGTTATGACTGCAGATGCATCCTTGAAGGACATCCTATCGGGCTTAGCAGGAGCCGGAGGTAATGAATCAGGAGCAGTGCAAGCATCATTAAATGCATCATCTACAACAGAAAGAACTGGAGGTATAGCTAAAGGCCTATGTTGTGGCAAATGTAGAAAGGTTCTAAGCCTTTTTCTGGAGTCTGAGAAATCTTGACCCTGCCACTGAAATTGTTCCCTCATAGCATGCAAGGTTTCCCCAAAGGAAAATTCCTCAGGTGGAGAGGCTGAAGGAATGGACTCTTCAGCATCAGAGTCTTCGTAAGGGGAATAAGGAGCCTCAGGAGGGTCTGTATGTTCTGAGTCATCAGAGGAATCATCTGTGGATACTGGCTCAGGGGGCTCTGCTCTAGGCCTCTTTTCTGGAGGTGGGTGAGAGGTCCTGTCTAGATGAGGGTGGGATCCACGAATTAAAGAAATGAGATCCTCAGCCAAAGAAAGCATATGGGAGCTGGTGCTGGGCCTGTGTGAGGGGGGTTTGGCAGGCACTGTTTTTGAAGCTTTGGCTGCTTTAGCCCTGGCAAAGGCCTTAATAGACATGGCTGCAGGAGGCCTAGCAGCTCCACGTGCAGGGGAAGAAATATCCAGGGGAATAGTGTCTGATAATTCCTGAGAAACCGCAACAGAAGGTTGGATTTCAGAAGCCGATTCTACCAGGTTACAGGAGGCCTCGGTAGAAGGCATGGTTTCGGCTGAAGAAAGAACTGCTTGCTCGGTTTCGGCCGAAACAGAGACACTCGCGGTTTGCTTAATCGCGGTTTCGGCTGAAACCGCGGACCGCGAGTGTCGGTCCTTTTCTTTGCGTTTTTTGGTAATTTGCGTAGTCGGAGGATCCGACGGCATAATATAGGCAAAATCAGAGCCGAAAATCTGTTCAGCAAACTCCGACCGACGTCTAAGCGTCCGTCGGTTAAAAGAAGCACAGGCTAGACAAGCTGCTACGTCGTGGTCTGGGCCTAAACAATGTATGCAGTAGGAGTGGAAATCTTTATGAGGTATTTGTTTCCCACAAGATAAACAGTTATTCACTTTCTCTGACATCGGCTGAGGCAAGAAAGAGTCCCCAACGGGGTACTTAGCTTTTTAGAAGTCTTCGAAGTAGTATTCGGTAGTAGTAATCTCTGGATCTGACCGACCGGCACTTGCGAACAGCTTCTGTTTCGGGCGCCACGCGGCAAGAAAGACTGAGGAAAATGGCGTCGGCTGATGCCTTTATACCCGAAAAACCGCAGCGATGACGTCGGGTGAAGTGCAACACCAGCCGAAGCCAGACCCAGACTTTGGAATCCGGCCGACCGAAGGGCTGCCTGACGACAGGACAACCCATTTGTAAGGACTGCAGATGCATCCTTGAAGGACATCGAAGGAAATTCCTCAGGTTCAAGGCAGGTTCGAGACACTTTCAATTCTCTGTACTGCCCTTTGGTTTATCTACTGCGCCCAGAGTCTTTACCAAGTGCCTGGCACCAGTAGTGGCTTATTGCAGTCTCCAGGGGATTCAGATTTACCCCTATTTGGATGACTGCCTTATTCAGGCAGACAGCAAGGATCTTTTGCTTCAACATCTGGATTTTGTTCAACGTCTTCTCCTCCTACTGGGATTTTCAGTGAACACAAAAAAGTCACATTTGATCCCTTCTCAACAAATGGTATTTCTGGGAGCCCTCTTAAATACAACCTTACAAAGGGCCTTCCTCACTACAGACAAACAAATACAGCTGGCTTCAATTTTCAAGACTTTGGCAACTCTACCTCAGCTCACTGCAAGGAAATTCCTGCAGGCACTGGGCTACATGGCTTCCTGCATTCTGTTGATTCCAAATGCAAGGCTTCATATGAGAAAGCTTCAATGGTATCTAAAAAGTGTATGGTCGCAGCATTACCACGATCTGGACACTCCGATCCCTCTGATCCCCTGCCTCCAGAAGGAGTTCCTTTGGTGGTCCAGGGTGTGTGCTTTAAACGAAGGAAAGCCTTTCCGTCTTCCTCAACCTTCTCAAATCATAACCATGGACGCCTCGGATTATGCTTGGGGAGCACACTTTCTAGGCAATTGCCAGCAGGGAACCTGGACAAAGGATCATCTTCACTGGCACATCAATCTGAAGGAAATGTTGGCAGTTCAAAATGCTCTTCTAGCCTTCAAGAACCTTTTGCATCCAGGGCCTCTTTTGATTTACAAAGACAACACCACAGTCATGTGGTACATAAACAAGCAGGGGGGTTCTCATTCGTACCCCCTTTGCAGACTAGCTATGGCTTTATGGGACACAGCTCTAAATCTGAATCTACATCTCCAGGCCCAATTCATACCAGGAGAACAGAATCTCTTAGCAGACAGCCTGAGCAGGAACATTTTAGATCCTCACGAATGGATGCTAGACACCAACTTATTCAACAGGATTACTGCAGTTTGGGGATGCCCCCAGATAGATCTGTTTGCATCCCATCTCAATCATCAGCTGCCTCACTTTTGCACAAGGTCATTCCACAAAACAGCTTGGAAAGTGGATGCCCTGTCCTTCAGCTGGAAAAACCTTTCGGGATATGCCTTCCCTCCTCTTCCTCTACTTCCTCGGGTGCTACTAAAGATAAAACAGGACAAGCCCAAGTTCCTCATCTTGATTGCTCCAAATTGGCCTCGATAGTTTTGGTATCCAACTTTAAAGCACCTGTTCTTGGAGCCTCCTTGGATTCTCCCTCTGAATCCTTCTCTTCTGTCCCAGCATCAGGGTCAGTTGCTACATTCCAATCTCAAGACTCTTTGCCTGGCAGCTTGGCTCTTCAAAGGAATTTGATTTCTTCTAGTCTTCCCAAGCAAGTTTTGGATGTTCTTTTGGAAGCTAGACAGCCTAGCACTAGGAAATCCTATGCCTCTAAATGGAAGAGATTTTGCATTTGGATGCAGGACCGAGGCTTGGACCCTCTGGTACCTGATCTCTCTTCTATTTTGCTTTACCTTTCGGATCTTTTGTCTAATGGACTTTCCTTTTCTTCCATTAAGATTCATGCTTCTGCTATTTCTGCTCATTTCAATACTGATCCCCCTGTTTTTTCTCATCCTTTGGTGAGACAATTCTTTAGAGGGGCTAAGAATTTAAGGCCTCCCAGGACCCCTCCTGTTCCTGCTTGGGATCTTAATTATGTTTTAGAAAAACTTACTTTGCCTCCTTTTGAGCCGGCTGCATCTTCAGATATTAAGTTTTTATCTTGGAAGACAGTTCTTTTGTTAGCTTTGACTTCTGCCAGAAGGGTCTCAGAGTTGCAAGCTCTCATGGCTGTGGAACCATACCTTACTTTCCACCAGGACAGAGTATCCTTGAGGACCAATCCTACTTTCATGCCTAAGGTGATTTCGAAAGTGGCTTTAAATCGAACAATTCACCTTCCTACCTTCTTTCCTAATCCTCAGAATAAAGGGGAAAGGATTTTGCATTCCTTGGACATGCACAGACAGTTACGATTTTATTTGGACAAGACTAAAGAGTTCAGAAAATCTAACCAATTGTTTGTTTCTTTTGCCTCCAGTTCTCTTGGAAAGGCTATTTCCAAACAAACTATTTCCAAATGGATTACTTATGGAATAAGATTTTGTTACACTCATCATGGGAAACAGTTTCCAGGTACTGTGAGAAGTCATTCTACTAGAGCAGCTGCTACTTCTACAGGTTTTCTCAGGGGAGTTCCTACCAAGGATATCTTGGAAGCTGCCACTTGGAGTTCTGTGCATACTTTTTCCAAGCACTACAATCTCCCTTTGTATTCTAAGACAAGGGCGGGCTTTGCCTCTGCTGTTTTGCAGGGTCTTCTTGCTGCCCCTTCTGTCTAATCCTCCTCCCTTTTGTCACTGCTTTGGGATTCCACCCTACAGTTATGACTGCAACAGTGAAACACGATGAACATAGTACAGTTGTGTACACCTACCATAAATGTAGATGTTCGAGTGTCTTCACTGTTGCAGTCGTGTTTCCTCCCTCCTATCCTCTTTCTCTCTCTCTCTTTGTGGTGTATTTGTGTTTCCTTGTTGGATTCATTTTTGATTTATTGGGGACTTCTGACATCTAGGGCAAGAAAGGCTGGAGAAGATGGCGTCGGCTGAGGGCTATGTACCAGAGCGTACTGACGTCAGGGTACTAGCTTGTACAGCCGACGCCGGACCCAGACTTTGGGATTCTGGCCGACCTCGGGCTGCCTGCCGGCAGGAGCACCCTACAGTTATGACTGCAACAGTGAAGACACTCGAACATCTACATTTATGGTAGGTGTACACAACTGTACTTTCCACAGCCATGAGTGCCTGTAGCTCGGAGACTTGTCTTGCAGAGGTTATTGCTAGGAGCAGAGCTGTTGTCCAAGATAAAAATTTGATATCAGCTGTAGTGGCTGGCTCAAAAGGGGATAGAGTGAGTTTTCCCAAAATATAATTGAGGTCCCATGCAGGTTTTGGTGATCTTCTTGGGGGCCTTAAGTTTTTGGCTCCTCTGAGATATTGCCTTAAAGGATGAGAAAAGATTGGTGGCTCTGTATTGTAATGAGCCGAAATGGCAGAGGCATGAATTTTAATTGATGAAAAGGATAGGCCTTTGTCCATCATCTCAGTTAAGTATTGCAAAATTTGAGGAATATTTGGTACTGCTGTGTCAATTCCTTGTGCCTGATTCCAGGCACAGAATCTCTTCCATTTTCCAGCATAGGATTTTCTAGTACTAGGCCTCCTGGCCTCCAAAATGACATCCATCGCCGCTTTAGTGAGAAGTGTGTTTTGTATGACTACATTATCCGCCATGCTGCCAGATTTAAGGTCTTGAGTTGGCTGTGCAGTATCCGATTGTTTTGTTGGGACAGTAGATGAGGTATTTGAGGTAAGGTCCAGGCTGGGCATTGAGACAAGTTCATTGGGATTGGATACCAGTATTGGCGGGGCCAGTCTGGGGCAATCAGTATCATTTTTGGCTTCTCTTGTCTGACCTTTAGGAGTACTTTGGGGAGGAGAGGCAATGGAGGAAAGGCATATACTGTTAAGTTTTTCCAGCTGAAAGATGGGGCATCCACTTTCCATGCTTGTCTGTGATAAGTCCTTGTGCAGAATCTTTTTATTTGGTAGTTGTGAGGAGAGGCAAATAGGTATATGTCAGGGCATCCCCATTTCCTTATGTTGAAGACTTGTGGATCCAATTTCCACTCGTGGGGATCCATGAGGTTTCTGCTTAGTTCGTCTGCCAGAGTATTTATCTTTCCTGGCAGATATTGTGCCTGCAGATGTACTCGGTAAGTCAATGCTGTGTCCCACAAAGTCATGGCTAGTCTGCAGAGGGGGTAAGAATGACTGCCTCCCTACTTGTTTATATACAACATGACCGTGGTATTGTCTCTATCAGTAGTTGTCCCGGATGAAGTAGGTCATTGAAGGCTGTCAGGGCTTTCTGAACAGCTAGCATCTCTTTTTGATTGATATGTAGATGCATTTGGCTGGCGGACCATGTGCCTTGAATACATCTTCCTGCCATGTGGGCCCCCCAGGCATAATCTGATACATCCGTTGTTAATGTCTACCTGGCTGGGGGTAAGGTGAATGGCTGTCCCTTGTTCTGGTGACAGGCCTTCGCCCACCATCGAAACTCCTGTTGCAGGCAGGGAATGAGAGTAATTATTGTTTCCAGGTTGTGGCAATGCCGAGTCCAAATACTTTTTAGGTACCACTGAAGTTTCCTCATATGCAGACTTGCATATGGAATTAGTAGAATGCAGGATGCCATGAAGCCCAAAGCCTGCATTATTTTTCTTGCAGATAACTGGGCCTTTGTTGCCAACAGTTTGAAATAGGTAGTCAGTTGCCTTTGTTTGTCTGGCGTGAGATAATCCATCTGGGCAGTTGTATTTAAGATTGCACCCAGGAATATTATCTCTTGAGGGGGTACTAGTTTTGATTTCTGTTCATTGACTGTGTACTCTAGGTGTGGTAGTAATCGCTTTACAAACACCAGATGCTGTAGTAGAATGTCTTTGTTCTCTGCTTGAATGAGGCAGTCGTCCAAGTAAGGATATATTTGTATTCCTCTGTCTGCAGAATGCAATTACTGGTGCCAGGCACTTTGTGAAGACCCTGGACACAGTAGATAAGCCAAAGGGTAGTGCAGAGAATTGGTAGTGCATTGAGCCAGCTTTGAATCTGAGGTATCTTCTGCATGACTGACTGATTGGGACATGCAGGTATGCCTGTTTTAGGTCTAAAGTCACAAGCCAAGCCTTCTTGCCCAGCATGGGCAGAAGCTGCTGTAAAGTCAACATTTTGAATTTTGGTATATCCAGATATGTGTTAAGAATAGATAGGTCCAGTATTGGTCTCCCAGCTTTGTCCTTTCTGGGTACCAAGAACAGTCTTGAATAAAATCCTTGTCCCTTCTCTTGCTCTGGTTGAATGGCCCTCATATCCATGAGGGCTGAGACTTGTTTTTGTGCCTCTGCCCATTGGTTTTTTGGTAGGTCTGGCCAACCATTTGCCCTTGGCAGGGTATGAAAGTGAAACTTGCAGCCCTGTGACACTATGTCTAAGACCCATTTATCCTGGGTCATGTGCCAATTTTGAGAAAAAAGTGCTAGTTTTCCCCCTAAACGTGCTGCCAGAAGAAAAGTGCTTGGTGCAGGCAGGGGGAAGTCATTGGGACGGTTTCCTGTAAGGCTGTGATTTGTCTTCTCCACTTTTGGAGGTAGAAGCACCCCATTGTTTAGACCTGTATGAACCTTGGGGCTGGGATCTGCCTCTTGGGCGTCTGTACCTGCCCCTTTATGGTCTGTCTGAAAGGACCAATTCTTTGTAGGCCAGTGTCTGCTAAATCTTGGAGGCTGTACCTGTAAGAAATCCTTGACTGTCTGCATAGATTTAGCTTTGTCCTTCATTTTCTGTAACACCTCTTCTGCTTTAACACAAAGTATCATGCTGTAATGGACCATCTAATAATTTTGCTTTAACATGATCTGGTAGATTTTGTTCCTTTAACCAAGCATGCCTCCTAATGACAGAACCCGTGACAGCGGCTCTGCAGGAGGCCTCCAAAGAATCAAAACCACATTTCAAAGTATGCTTTCCAACTTGCTCAGCTGCATGTAATAAATCCTGTATTTCTTTGTTTTCTGCACATTCAGAATTTATCAACATTTTCTGTTTAAGCAGTGACATAACATACTGCTGATATTTGGGCATATGAAACTGGCAATTTAAAGCCCTTATCGCCAAGGTAGCAGAAGTGTAAATCTTTTTTCCCCATCTGTCCAGAGCCCTAGAATCCCTGTCAGAGGGGGTAGGGTTTTTTGCAATGGAAGCCTTGACCCCTTTGGGGCCCTGAGAGATAGTTTCAGGGTCAGCAGGAGGGTTTTTGAAAAGGAATTTATGAGAGTCAGGGACCTTGTAGTACCTGTCCGGCTTAACATGAGCTGGAGGTAAGGAGTCAGGGGTCAGACTGGACTCTGAAAATACATAATCTACAATGTCTAACACAGGTGGAATAGCTAGGGGCCTGTGTTGTGGGAGTAAAAGGAAGTCTCTGAGCCTTTTCTTAGATTCTGAATAATCTTGGCTCTCCCAGTGGAAATGTTCCCTCATGGTATGTAAGGTTTCCCCAAAAGAGTAATCCTCAGGAGGAGAGGCTGACGGGATAGATTCTTCAGCATCAGAATCCTCATAGGGAGGAAGAGAGTATTCCTGATCAGAAGAGGAATCGGAAGAAATGGAAACCTGATCTGAAGATTCATATTCTGTCTCTTGCCTAGGCCTTTTATCAGGAGGGGGATGGGAACCCCTGATCAAAGTAATTAAGTCTTTGGCCATTTTGAGCATCTGTTTTTTGGGCATGGAGGCCTGACCATGAGGCTGTTGTACTTATTTCTTTGTCTTTAAAGATGCTTTTGTCTTTGCCTTTGTAGCTGGAATCGCTTTAATGAATAATTGAGTAGGACCCTCAGAAGTCGATGCCTGCGCAGCGGCTCTGGACCCATCTGAGGGAATGGTTTCCGAAGGTCCAATACCCTGAGCTTCCAGCGGTCTAGTCAACTCCACGTGGGAGTCTGTAGCGGCCTGCGAGTCCAAAGTAGCGGGTGTCAGGGGCTGCGAAAGAGCCTCATTGAGAAATGGCGACTGGCTTAGAGGAAGCCTCGTCGTCTGTTTTTGAATTTGGATGCCTGTCATTTTCTTTTTCTTTGCGTTTCTTGTGAATTCCGGTAGTCGGATGGCTATCCGACGGCATAGTGTAATTAAATTTTCTGCCGAAATATTGAAATGCAAAATCGTACCGACGTTGGTTGGTTAAATTTAGCACAAAACCGACAGCTAGCAACGTCGTGGTCAGGGCCTAGGGAAGGAATACAGTAAGAGTGAAAGTCCTTATGAGGTATTTGCTTCCCACAAGAAATACAATTATTAAACTTTTTCTGACTTCGGTCTGGAGCAAGAAAAAAATTTTGCCCAACGGGGTACTTGGCTTTTAATGAAGACTTCGGATCTGAAATTCGAACACGAAAATCTCAGGAGTCTGCCGACTGGCACTTGCGAACTGCTTCTGCTTTAGGCACCGCGCGGCAAGAAAGACTGAAGAAAATGGCGTCGGCTGCATCTTTTATACCCTTGACGTACTGACGTCAGGGAAGAGACTACAGCAACTGACGCCGGACCTAGACTTCGGAACTCAGGCCGTCTGATGGTAGCCTGCCAGCAGGATAACCCAAGTGTAATGACTGCAACAGTGAAACATGAAGAAAATGCCCTAGTCTGTGTGCCCTTTCTACAGTTGTGTGTGTAAATTTTCACTGCCATCAGCTGAACTGCCTCTACCCCCATAAAGAACAGATCTATGCTGAATATTTTCTTACCAGATGTCTATACAAAATAATAATTTTCTACTGGCATTGCCCCTTTCAACACACCCCAGTATTCTACCATCAGTAATGTCAACATTCCCATGTTATTTTCTTATATTTGGGACATATAAACTAATTATGTTAAGTTCATCTCCGCTACTGTTGCTCTTGCTTTCTCTTCACATGTGCAAACCCTTCCCAAGTATTTGCTACTCAGACAAACTAATTTACCTTTCTCCACTGGATTTACACTGCAGTAATTTAATTTAAATCACGGTTTAACTCTTCACCTCATCTTTCTTCAGTAGATTTTGTATTAAATATATTTGCACCAAAAAGGCAAACTTCTAATTCTGCTTTATCACTTGTAAAGATAATGAAAAACAGTAGTACTATGCCATGTGGTGCACTCCTCCCACCAGCAAAATGACAGATGCGTGTCTCAACTCTCCAGAATTTCACATTCTGTTCAGATTTTAACCTCAATATTTTTGGTATGTTAGTCATAAAAATTGGGATTTTCTAGAATATCATTGAGGATTAACGTTACTAAATAATGACAGACATTCAAGTATCAAACTTCATAGCCTTCAGAAAATGTATGCTAATGCAAAATCTTGTTATTCTAGAAACTTTCTAAGTTTAAGAGAGTTGTATTTAAAATAAATGTCCAATTTTGGGCCTTTGTACCCCTATTATTTTTGGCTTTGTCTAAAATTCTTGAGCTAAGAGGGTGAGAGGTATGGACAGATGCACCACTGCACTATAAGATGACCTATATGGAGACCTTTCTTGATGACTCTTATGACTAGGTTCATCCTCCACTAATCACAACACAGCATTTTTCTTGGAAGATACTGTGCATGGAGCATGTGCACTTAGTGCCACTGTATGCCACACTGTTGCAAACCAACTACATCTGCGTGCTTAGCTTCTGAACCTGCCAGTACAACTTCAACCAGTACTGAAAACACTTCTTGCACATCAAGAAACAACTACAAAGGAAAACAGTAGCACACCAAGGAAGGGGCGAAGGGGGGCAATCATCCCCAGTGCAAAGTGTTAGGGGGTGTGATCAAGACTTCCTGTAGCATGCCTTTTTATGTACTGAAATGCTGATACAAAAAGGTAATTTAGTGGTATGTGCAGTAAGCTAATATCAGCTTGCTACAGTTAAGCTCTATTTACTTAATTTATTATTTATTTATTTTTTGCTTTTCGCTGGAAGAAGTGAGAGGGTTATAGATTGGCTACTATACGAAGCAGTTTCCCAATCAGCTATCTACAGTAAGCTAAAGTCCTTTATTTCTTTTTATAGGTTCATAAGTGTGTAGTAGGCTAATGGCCCTGGGGCCTATGTAAGCCTAGCCAATAAGAATCCCTGGTATAATGTCGACAAATGTTAGTTCCCATTGCTCCTATCGAGTAGGGCAATTGAGGTGATCCCCAGGGTGAATTTCCTATTTCCCCATCCACTCGTCAAGATTTCTTTGTCAGTGAAGTGCTCTGCTTGACGTGGATGGGGAGTCTGTTTCAGAGCATGGGCAGTCTCTGGGTTAGGAACCTATCCCTACAGCATGTTCTATTTAATGTGATAACAAGGTTGAGGTCCCTGGAGTATGTGGCATGGCGGGATTGTTTTTTTTTTGGTTTTGTTTTTGTTCCTGTCATACCACACCTTTTTCTGTTGTTGGGCTTCTACCAGTTTCCCCTGGGTCAAGCCCATGAGTTCCCAGAGCCTTGTCCTGAAGTTTAGGATGTATGCCACAACAGCCTCCTTGTGAGACTTGCACTCACCTTCCCACTCATCTCAAATTAAATCTAGAGGTCCCCTCACCCTATGCCCATACAGCAACTCAAAGGGTGAAAAACCTGTGGATTCCTGGGGAATCTCTCTGTAAGCAAACAGATGGGGAAAATATTTGTCCAACTCCCTCTTAAACTGATCTGCAAATGCCAGTAGCATGGGACTTGACTGTAGAGTTTAACCTCTCAACAAGACCATAAGTCTGGGGATGGTAGGGAGTGGTCTTCATGTCCTTCACTCCACAGGCTTTCCACAGACAAGCCAGCAGGTCTGACATGAAATTGGCACCTCTGTCAGTTAGTATTTCTTTTGGGAAACCTACCCTGCTGAAAATCTCTTTAACAAATAATTTGCCACCTTCTCTGCCTCAATGGAGGACAAATTCATTGCCTCGAGGTATCGTGTAGCATAATCCACTACCACTAGGATATGCTTTTTCCCTGTGGAACTTGGGGTACTCAGAGGACACACAATATCCATAGCTACTCTCTGAAATGGATCCTCAATCACAGGCAAAGGCATCAAAGGAGCTCTCACCTTGTCTCCTGCCTTGCCTACTTTTGACGCTGCTCACAGGTCCTGCAGTACCCTGTTGCATCTCTGGATATTCCAGGCCAAATAAAAGTTCTGCATAATATGCCTCTTTGTACATTTTATGCTCATATGACCTGCAAAGGAAATATCATGGGCTATGGCTAGAAGCGCCAGATGGTAGGCTCTAGGCATTACCAACTGCTGTACTCTCTCACCTTCTAGCCCTCCCTCAGGGGTCTACTCTCTGTACAGTAACCCTTTGTCCCAGTATACAGATTCCCCCTTTCCTTGAGAATCGGGTGTCTCCCTAGCTACCTGCCTCAGGCCTTGAAATGTCGGGTCTGAGAGCTGAGCCTGTCTTAACTCTCTCCTTGTAACCCTTCCCAGCTCCCCTTCCACAGGAAGCCTGGCATCCTCTGACAGTGGTGCCTCACTGTCAGCATGGGTACTACTACTCATCTATAGCTTTGCAGTCACTCTGTCCAAGGGAACATCAGTACCCACAAGCAGCTGTGGCTCACATTCAGTCTCACTTACTACAGTGTAGCTCACTCCCTAAAAGTAACCTCTTCACCAATTCTGCCTGCAAGTATGCAGTCTGTCTGGGTCTCACCCAGGCTACCAGACCCACATGCTTGTCTCCTAGCCTGACCGCGTGTAACTGCATAAGCACATGGTACTGCCTCATCCAAATCCTTCCCTCTCAGGACATTTGCAGGGTGGTAGTTTAGTACCCCTGTTGTCTCAAGACAACCTACTATTGGCATTTTGTCTTTCCCACTTATTGGTTCCCACACCTTTTGTTCCCCACCTTGCCTCTGTGGACATCTGTATGCCACATGGCCCCACTGGTTGCATTCAAAACATTTACCCCTAGGTCCTGGACGTGTACCTGGACTAGTAGCTTCCCCTGCTACTGGCAGATTCTGTTGTGGCAGTATGTGCTGCCCACCATGGATTCCTTTAGACCCCAAGTAGTGCTGGGGGTCCCCTTCCTGTGCAGGGCTGCCATGCTTGCCAGGTATAGGTCTCCCTTCTTCCCAAACTCATCTGAAGGCAGCACATTGTCTATTAGCTAACCAGATCCTCATGTCCTCAGGCAAAGTGCTGAGGGCTTGTTCCCTCACCAAAAGGTCTGCCAGTCCTTCAAAAGTGGTGACCTGACATCCACTCGCCATCCTATGGAAATAAGTGCTCAATTAAGCAACATATTCACACACACTCATCTGCCTTGCGTCTATGTTCACAAAACATTTTCCTATACATTTCAGGTGTTAGCTTAAACAATTCTAAAATACATTTCTTAACAGCAGTATAATCAAGACATGCAACTTTGGACATTTTAGATAATACAGTTACAGCTTTACCATGGAGTAAGGGGTCAGGAACCGTACCCAGAGCCCTTGGTCAACTTCATACTGTTTACATACCCTCTCAAACATATGAATGAAACTATCAAAATTATCCCCCTCTTTAAACTGCGGAAGAAATTTACTGATCTTTTGTGCTTCTGGGGTCCAGTTACTCCCTTCTCCATTACCTCCATGACTCTGGTGAAGAGTCAGCATCTCCTTCTCATGCTGCCTCTGCCGCTCCTTTTCCTCAGCCTGCAGATGTAACAGTTTCTCATTCTCATCAGCCTGCAAATGTCGCAGTCACTCAGCTGCTTCTAATTCCACATGCCTGGCCTCCATCTCAAGTCTATCTAGCTCCACTGCAGAAAGGTTGAGCTGTCCATTCTCAGAGGGTATTATATCTCCACTGCCAGTCTGATTGTCCTCCTGGTTGCTGTTTTCTGATTCAGCTGTAACCAAGTCCGCAATCAGGTCTACCTTAGTCAGGTTTCTGTGCACCAGTCCTCTAGCCTGGCACACCTGCGCCAGCTGGCTCCTTGTCAGCTTTCCATACTCCTCTGCTGACATGCTGCCTGCTCACCCTGACTAACTAAGCTAACAAAAGAAATAAAACAATTATGATCTGAACTCTGAGTATTCACTGCGTGGCTGTTTTAGAGTACAAAAACACCTTCAAAGCTCACTGTACACAAGTTACAGGATACACTTTACCCACACCACTACAAGCCAATTATTATTTGCCAACCAATTAATATGTGATGTGGATATCCCACCACTGCCAAACACAAATGTGAGGCTATCCCAACCAGTGCAACCACAAAAGTGACGCGCGTGCCCTGGCCCAGCAATCAAGAAGCCTCAATCCTCACCACTAACACCAGAGAGGGCGTCCCATACATGAGGAAAGGATAACAAATGCACAGTAAAGTGCAATTTCCCTTAAGAGCACAAAGAGATCACAGTCAGTCTGGGGCTGGTCGGTCCCTTGCTCTCCAAGTCCACAATAAGACTCACCACTGGCACACCTATAGGGTCCAGATCTCAGCCAGCTGGGCAAGCTAACAACTCATGCACCTTCTCTGTCCAACCAGTGCTTTGTGTCCCTGCCCAGGTAGCTGACACACACACACAGAGATAAGTTTATACAACCACACAGACACTCCTGAAAAAGGCTGGCACAGGTTCTCCCAGCTGTGCCCCTTTTTACTCAGACTATACAGTAGAAATCCTTGCCACTACCCAGCTAATAATTATCAGCTACCCAAAGACCCTTAAAATGGTGTCTAATTATTACTGTTAAATATTATTATCCAATTGGTAGCATAGCAAAGGGCTACAATTACAGGAGTGGCTTTGTACAATTTTACCAAAGGAGTACTCTAGAGAGCTTAAATTATCTCTACACAAAACAGCCACAGTTAAATGTTTTAAAATATTTAATCATAAATAATTAAAACCACAAGACAATACTTTCTACTACACAGTACTAGTCAAGAGCTCAAAGATCACACAAATACTTAAAATAATTCAGTAGTACAGTTATGACATCACAGAAAAACAGTCTAATCTTTCTAGTTTCTAGCTATTTCTAAAAGAAAACACAAGTCTAAGATAACTTACACATGAGCAAGACAGTGCTGTGAGTTGGATGATCAAGACAAAAAAGCTTAATGCCTTCTGATTCTCTCTGTTTAAATTGCTATTGCAGTCCTTGTTCCCATTACATCATTTCTTTTTACACTTTCCTGGTGTTCCCAGGCTAACAGATACTACATAATTGTTATCTTGCACCTGCAGGAAACTACAGCCATAAAAGACATCCCACATGTAAACTCTAGTAATTATTCCTTAAAACAATAGGCAGGATGCTTCACTCCAGACTCATCGACTTCAAATTCCAACTTCAAAGGGACATACATGAAATAATTTTAACTTCAAAGGACAGAGAGGAAATGCTTGACTTCACTTTCTTTACAGAAGAGGGCAATCTTGCTACATTATTTCAAGTTCAACATGTCACAGCATATTCTTTCATTTAAGAAAACAAGCTTGTATTCCAACATTTATATTTACAAATGACAGAATTATCTATAAAATTCTATCTGGCTACGCTGGCAGCCTTCACACCTTCCATGGACACTGAAACTGTAATTTTAAACATCAGATAATGGTAATGGATGGGTGTACTGACATGTTCAAGGACAATGGTCAAATAGATTTTGACACCTTGTTTAATGCTATGACTGAATATACTGATTCAAGTGTTGGCAGTGGTCCGTGTATTATTGTTAATTCAGCTGGAGACTATAAGGTTTACAATTACTCCAAAAATCTCCTTAGTGTCACACATGCTGACTTGTTATCCAAGGGGTTTACATTTGTGCCATGCAGGCGTGGAGTTTCATCTAATACTTTAATAGATCTGAAACTTTTTACCCGCAAAATTAACCTGAAAGTGTGGTTTAATGGGGGAACTTTGAGGAACAATGTTACGAGTTAAAGAGACCTAGTTACTTTAATCCCCCACCTAACAGCTTTATAGGGACATATGAGAGATTATGTGAAATGGATATTAGGGATGGTTACAGAAGACAACCCTATAGTTCACATGACAATTTGTCCCCTAGGGAGAAAGCCCTATTAATGGAAATGGCTCCAGACACTAACATCCAGATAATGAAGCCGGATAAAGGCAGTGGGGTTGTAAATCTTGACAGGCGTGATTATTCTGATAGGACGACAGCTTTATTGATTGAAGATACTTATTGTGAGAGTAACCTCAATGAAATTCATATAGCTTATAAGAGATTGGATTTATTAATAGGGGATACGTTATACCGGGGCAAATTACCGAAAAGGAATATCAATTTTTAAGGAATGATCACCCCTTAATACCAAACATGTTTGGTATTCCTAAAATTCGCAAAGGCCTAGACGAATTGCAGTTTAGGCCTATTGTGGATGGCAAAAGGTTAAAAACCTGCTTTTTAAGCAGTTATTTGGATCATCACTTGCAAAAGGGGTTGGAGTGTTTTCCTACATCACTAAGGATTTGTGGCAATTCTTGGATCAACTAAATGGGGTTACCATCACTAAAAACACTTTTTTAGTCACCATAGATGAATGTAACTTCTCAGTGATACCCCATGGTACTGGGCTAGAATGGCTAGGAATACAACTTAAGACTCATCTTTTTGACAAGACCAAATTAACGTCTTTACTACCCTAATGGAGGCAGTTTTAACAAACTTTTTACATTTCGAAGGACAATACTACAAGGAGGTGACTGGTGTGGCTATGGGGGCGGCTTGTGCCCCTATATATGCCAATTCTGTTATGTCCCACTGGGAGCAGGAATTCATTTTTTCCAGTGAATTTTGGGCCTGTATAAAACACTATACCAGACTTTTGGATGACATTTTTTGTAGTCTGGGATGGACAAGAAGAAATGTTAAAGAATTTTCTCCAATACACCAACCAAACAGTAGACTTCTTTAAGTTTACCTATGAGTATAGTAAGGAGGGGTTGTCATACCTGGATGTCAATTTAACCAAAGACACCAGGAGTAATCCCCTGATATCTCACATTTACAGAAAACCTACATTTTCTAACTCCTACTTGGAATTTCATAGTTGGCACCCTTACCATCAGAAAAAGTCCACTGTAAAGGGACAATTTGCAAGGGCTGCCAGAATGGTTATGGGTGATCAAGATTTTTTATTAGAGCTTGAGTTTATGACGGAGTTATTTATTAAGAGAGGTTATCTTGAAGCCTTTTGCAGGATTTTGGCAAAGGAAGTTGAAATGAAAAGAGCTGGAGGCGTGTATAGGCATATACTCTGTGGGATTATGTATTCTAATACGGTAGAAGGTTCTAACATGCCAAGGAATTGCAATTTAGATTCAAGAAAGAAGGGAGGTGGGTTACTGTTCATTACTACCTTTAACCAGGATGGTGAATGGATTTACCCACATCATCCAGAAAAACTGGAGATTGTTATAGGCTGATAATTCTCTCATGAACAAGCTGGGGGACCCCCCCCCCCGGTTCGTTTTTAGAAGAGACAGATCTTTTAAAGAGATTTTAGAATTGGGTAGTCACATCGATTCTAATCAGTGTAGTACAGCCCTTGGTAATTTTAAGTGTGGTATGTGTAGTGTATGCACACACATTCTTGAGACTGGTGAAAAAATGTGTATCAATGGGACAAACCTTTATTTTCATGGACATTTCAAATGTAACAGTAAAAATTTTGTGCATATGGCCAAATGTGAACACTGCCTAGCCTTCTATGTCGGTAAGACTAGCAGGCATTTTAAAGACAGAATTAGGGGGCATATCTTGGACATTAAGAATGTGAGGATCACTAACACTGACTAGGCAAACAGCGAAAAATCCAGGCCATAGATTCAAATGTTTTGCCGAACAGCAACTGATGAAGAATAGACAGGGTGGAGTTTTGGATCTAGACTTAGATATTTGTGAATTGAGGTGGCAATTGAGGTTGGATGCCACGAATTTTCTGGGTATTAATGATAATATCAGTACAGCAGCCATATTAAAATTAAAGTATATTTTAGGCTAAAAACTTTTAACATTTTTAACATGCTAATTTACATGGGTTTGTGTCTAACCATGTGGATTTTACTATTTGGTATTTTAAGAACAGGGTATACTTATTTATTGATTTATTAGCCAATCATTATTGCATAATTTTTCAATTTTCTAATTATTCACATTTTAAGCTGTATGTATATAAAAGGTTGATTTTGTATTATTTGTTGTTCTGAAGAAGTCCAACAGAGGTTGGATGAAAGTGCTTAACCTGTGGCATTAATAAAGGTTGGAATTCAGCTTCTGTGATCTCTGGTGGTTTGTACTTCAGTAACATAGGGATTTATGCCTACTTTAGTGAGTCTATCAATGATTCCCAAATAGGGAATGGTATCAAAGGCCTTGGCAAGATCTCGATAGGCTGTGTGTACCACCTTGCCCTCATCCACACCTCTAGTGATGGACTCAGAGAAGTCAACCAGATTGAGCAGGCATGATCTACCCTTCACAAATCCGAACTACGTGGGGTCCAGTGTTTGGAGATTACCTATGTTCCTGTTAATAAGGTCCGCAATAATGCACTCCATAGCTTTGCATATCAGACTCATCAGGTTAATGAGGCGGTAATTTCCGGGGACTGTAGTCCCTCCCCCTTTGTGGAGTGGGATGACTGTGGCCATTCTCCACTTGGAGGTTACAAAGCCTGAAGTGAGCTGTGACTGAACAGAGCACACGGGTGTGGTGCCAGTTCATTTTGTAACTCATGTAGGATGCAGATAGAGATATTATCAGGTCCCATGGAAGCTGTGTTCATGGCTTTAGACAGTGCAGTTTTAACCTGTGCAGCAGTAATATTATTTATTTTATTTATTTTAATTTTACATTTGTTGACCGGGCTAGTCTAGCTGGATATATGTCCATTTTCAGTAGAGGCCCGGGGAGAAAAGCTCCAAAACAGTATTAATTTAATTGAATAAAGATACAACGCATCTACTTTAAGAAAACATTATAACACCAAATAATGTAAAAAAAAAACATTACCATAGATTTAATTTAAGTTAGTAAGTGAGAGGAGGAAAAAAGGGAAAGAGAAAAAGAAAGAATATAAAAAGTGAGAAAAAAAATTAAAAAATAAAATAATGTTAGAGATGGTGTAAAGAGATTAAGAGCATCAGATGTAACTATAGAGGAGTAGGTATAGCAGATTTACAATAGTGGTTTAGACATAAAAAGCAAAAAGAAAAGTATAGCTGATATATATCAAACATTTTATATACATAGATGCTCACAGGGCATGGCATATTACAAAACTATGAAAAAGCTAGATTTTATTATGTAGTAGTTTGATAGGGTACAGAAAATACTGAGTTAAAACAAGAAGAAAAAATGTAGAGGAACGTAAAGAAATAGTGAAGGAAATAAGAAATGTATATCCGTGTTAAGGAAGTTTTGAGGTATTTTAGCAAGGGGAGAGGGTGTCAGTCTGGTTTAGAACATGTACATAACCATTGGGATTTAAGGAAGACTCTTAGTTGGTTCTTAAACAGTGGGGTAGACATAAGGGTAGTTAGATCATTTGGAAGTCTGTTCCAAGTATTTCCAGCAAAGTTAGTAAACAGGCAGTCACCAGATTTGTTATTGGATTTAAGGGTGGCAATTAGTAACTTATTTGCGGAGCGTAGAGCTTTGAGATTTATACAAGGACTAATAAGATTACAGAGTACAAGAGTATTAGTGGGATGGTACAGGACCTTGTCAGTGATAGTAAGTTGTTGAAGAACCTGGTTTTGAAATTCCAGCCATCCTAGCTGTTTCAGATTTTGGCAGTGGTGGGTTCTAAAAGGGGAGCCAGTGGCAAATCTGGTGATGTTGTTATAGGAGGTTGCCAGTCTGTTTAGATTACTTTTAGATAGGTTGGTATATATGGGGGAAGCATTGAATAGGGTGGAGATTAGATGGGTTTGAGCAATAGTAGTCCTGGCAGAGGGTGTAAGAAAGGCTTTAAGCCTGTAAAGGAAACCAAGTTTTCTATCAACTGCTTTGACAGTTAAGTTTATGTGATTGTCATAGTTAAGATTATGATCAATTGTTACACCTAAGAGTTTGGTGGTTGTATCGGGTACTATTACAGTGCTATTTGATGTAATTGTGAAATTAATATGGGTAGACTTATGTGTGGGAGTGAACAGTAATAGTTTAGGTTTTTTGGGTTAAGGAGGAGACAGCATTGATGGAACCAGTTTTCAACTAAGGTAAGTACTCTTTGGGTACTGGACTGGAGTTCAGCTGAAGAGGCTGCGGCACAGATTAAAGTTGAGTCATCAGCATATTGTATGCAGGTGGTATGGGGAAGGGTAGTTTTCAGATCATTAATGAAAACAGAAAAGAGGAGAGGTCCCAGAATGGAGCCTTGTGGGACACCCAGAGTGACTGGGAGCTGAGTAGATAGTTTGTTATCCCAAGGAATGCCTGTTGTCTGTTACCTAGATAAGATTTAAACCATTTGACTGCCTGAGTATCTAAGGAAAGTGATTGTAGTGCATCTAACATTAACTGATGACTAACCATGTCAAAGGCTTTAGAGAGGTCTATAAAGAGAGCAGAGGAAAGCAGGTTGTTATTTCGATTTCTATTAATACAGTCAGAGAAGGATAAAAGAGCAATTGTAGTGCTGTGGAATGGTCTAAAGCCATGCTGTCAGTCAGCCAGTAGCTAGTTTTGTAGGAGATGCTCGAGTAGCTGCTGGTGGATACATTTCTCCATGATTTTTGCTAAAGGAGTATGGCAATGGGTCGAAAGGTTAGTGAGTTCAGTTGAGTTACCAACCTTATGCAATGGAATTATATGTGAAACTTTCCAAAGAGAAGGGATGGTACATTCTATAATAGTTCTGTTTATTAATATGGAAATAGGGTAGGCTAGTGCACTAGCTGCCATTTCCAGATATTCAGCTGGGAGGAAGTCAGCTGATGGAGTACAAGGTTTAAGTTTTTGGAGAAGCATATGGACGAGTGATGATGGTGCTGGTTGTAGAGTAAATGCAGGAGGATTATTAGCTGTTGAGGGTGGTGCAGTGGTGCTAGCTGGGGATAAGGTATTTGCTAGTGATTTAACTGATTCTTTGAAAAATCTGTTAAATGTGTCTGCGATTTGGACGGGAGTGTTTTGAGTCAAGTTAGATGGGGTAGGAGTTTTGGAGTGACCTGGATACAGTAGCCTGTTGATGCTTGACCAGAATTTTTGTGGATTATGTGGTTGGGTTTGTTGGAGTTTATGGTAATAGTTTTTTTTTTGTCAAGAACAGTTAGTTTTTTAGTAGTGTTTCTAAGCTGTCTAAAGTTTTGATGGTCTATAGGGTCTTTTGTGCATCTCCATTTGGACCACATCTTATTTCTCTGTAGCATTTTGTGCCTGGTCTCTTTGGAGAGCCAAGAAGCAGGTTTGTTCATG
This sequence comes from Protopterus annectens, assembly GCF_019279795.1. Lineage (NCBI taxonomy): Eukaryota > Metazoa > Chordata > Ceratodontiformes > Protopteridae > Protopterus > Protopterus annectens. The sequence continues at coordinate 1,237,585,907 of NC_056729.1, forward strand.
GGCCTCACTGTATGGGAGGGGGCATGGCGGTCAAGAATTAGCAGGAATTTGGAATTAAAGTATGACACTGCTTCATCAAGAGGTAGGTATTTTAGGGGTGACCAGTTGCAAGCTTTGAGCTCAGCTAGGTAGCTGTCTGGGTTTAGATTTTTTTTTTGTTCCGGGTAGTACTAAAGGTAGTTTGGTTGGGTATAGTGGTCTTTTGTCTAGTAATAAAGGTAAGAGAGCAGTCACTAATATCATCAGGCAACGTACCTGTTTTATATAGGAGAGGATTACTATTAACTAATATCCAGCCTAAGGTACTTCTAAGATTAGGAACTTGACACTCCTCGGGAATTGCGATAGGCCCTTTAGGGAGTGATATGGGGGTAAAGTTTGCACTAAGCCTGTCAGCCAATATACTGGCAATGTCAGCTGGCTCAGTATATGTGTTGCCATTGTGCTGTAGCTCAGAGCAGACCAGAGTGTTGCCATGCAGGTTCTTGACATAACTAAAGAATGCCTTGTGCTTGTCTTTAGTAGCTGTTGCTATTTTGTTTTCGTAGCTAGCTTTAGAGGATTTGACGAGGGATCTAAATTTTTTGCTAATGTTAACTAAGGAGTTTTTCCAGTCTTGGAACTTTACCCTTTTCTACAACAGTTTCTTCCTTTTGTTGTTGAGTTTGTTAATGGTAGGGAACCACTAGATTGACTTCCTTTTTTGGAGGAAAGCAACCTGGTTCTGTTTGAGATGGCTCTTTCCATGCAATTGTGAATGTGCTTGTACAGTGCACTGGTGTGTGATTCAGCTGTCATGCAGCTATTATCCAACTGCATGGGCATTGTAAAGCTTGTCACCTCCATTTTTAGGAGCTTAGAGTTTGCTTTGGAGAAGTTTTTCACAGTGGTTTCTTTTACGGTGGGTGAAGGGGGATGTGGATATCCATGGTGACTAGCTTGTGGTCAGATCTGGCCAGGGAGGAGTTGATTTCTGGAGTACAGCAGCGATCGCTCATGTTGGTTATGACCAGATCGAGGATGTTATTACCCCTAGTGGGGGTAAGAAAGTACAGTTTTGTACCTACCATAAATGTAGATGTCCGATAGACATGCAACTGCAGTCATAACATGTGGGTTGTCCTGCCTCAGGCAGCCCTCGGTCGGCCGGATTCCAAAGTCTGGGTCCGACGTCGGCTGATGTCGCATTTCTCTCCGACGTCAGAGCGGCTGGAGTATATAAGCATCAGCCGACGCCATTTTCTTCAGTGTTTCTTGCCCCAGATGCCAGGTGCCCTCCAAGGAAGGCTGTAATCAAATTGGAAGACAAAAACAGGATTCCAGACAATTACATGAGCAATAAAACAAATACACCATAACAGATATCCCCAGCTAAGAGTGAGGGGAATAGGAGTGGACCCTAAGCATAGAGGGAGGGAAAACCCGACTGCAGTTGCAGGTCTATCAGACATCTACATTTATGGTAGGTACAAAACTGTACTATGTCCTTCAAGAATGCAACTGCAGTCATAACATGTGGGTAGAATACCATAGCTTAGCTGGGGGAGGAGGTATGCTCTAGGAAAGAGATGGTGTGGCAATCAAACCCTGCAGGACTGCCGAAGCAAAGCCTGCTCTGGATCTGGAATATATGGGGAGATTGTAGTGTTTTGAGAATGTATGCACGGAGCTCCATGTAGCAGCTTCTAGAATGTCCTTTGTAGGCACCCCTCTTAAAAATACTGTAGAGGTGGCTGTAGCTCTGGTGGAATGTGGTCTGACATAGGCTGGAACAGTCTTTCTATGAAAGGAATAACAGAATCTGATGCAATGTCCAATCCATTTAGAAATAGTCTGTTTTGAAATTGCTTTTCCTTGGACTGCAGGGGCGTAAGCTACAAAAAGCTGTTCAGACTTCCTACTGGCCTTGGTTCTGTCCAGGTAGTATCGAAGTTGTCTATGAATGTCCAAGGTATGCAAAAGCCTTTCCCCCTTATTCTCTGGATTGGGGAAGAAAGCAGGCAGATGAATGGCTTGATTTAGAGAAACCCTAGATACCACCTTTGGCATAAAGGTAGGGTTGGTCCTTAATGAAACCCTGTCTCTGTGGAAAATAATAAAGGGTGGTATTGCCATTAGGGCCTGTAGTTCCGAAACCCTTCTTGCTGAGGTAATTGCCAACAGGAAGGCTGTTTTCCATGAAAGAAATTGCAAGTCAACTGAAGCTGCTGGCTCAAAAGGAGGTAGAGTCAGTTTTTCTAAGACAAAATTGAGGTCCCAGGCTGGCACTGGGGCCTTTCTTGGTGGCTTAATGTTCTTGATTCCCCTGAGGAATTGTCTTAGTAAGGGGTGAGAAAAAACAGGAGGATCAGTGTTGTATCTTGCTGAAATAGCAGATGCATGTATCTTTACTGAAGAATATGAGAGGCCACTCTGTAACATATCTGCCAAATATTCCAAGATAAGTGGGATGTTCAGTAATGATGCATCATGTCCTTTGCTGGTATTCCAATTGCTGAATCTTTTCCACTTTGCTAAGTAGACCTTTCTGGTGGACGGTCTTTGAGCCTCTGTCAGTATCTGCTGAACTTCCTTGGAGAAAGATAAGTTGAAGTTATTTATGGGATCTCCCAGGCTGTTAGCTGCAGAGTCTGAAGGCTTGGATGCAGTGTTTCGAAATTGTGCTGAGTCAAAAATAGAGGCCACTGAGGGAGGGCCCACCTCCTGGTGTGGCATATGCTCCGTAGTAGTGGATACCAGTGTTGTCTTGGCCAATCCGGAGCTATTATGATTCCCTTGGGCTTCTCTGCTTTGATCTTTAGTAATACTGAAGTCATCAGTGGCAGAGGTGGGAATGCGTAGATTGCTAGGGTGCTCCAGTTGAATGAAAGAGCATCTATTTTCCAAGCCTTTGGATGGTATGTCCTTGTGCAAAATTTTGGTAGGAGATGATTGAGGTGAGAGGCAAATAAGTCCACTTCTGGCTTGCCCCATGTCGAAGTGAGTTGTCTGAAAGCCTTTGGATGTAACCTCCACTCGTGTGGATCTGTGAAATTCCTGCTTAGGCTGTCTGCCAACACATTGTCTTTTCCTGGAACAAACTGTGATTGTAACTGGATGTTTAGACTCGGTGACTTCTCCCAAAGCTGCATTGTCAGTCTGCAAAGGGGGTAAGAGTGGGTGCCCCCCTGCTTGTTTATGTACCACATCACAGTGGTGTTGTCTGTCCGTATCACTAAGTGACCTTGCTGGAGTTGGTTTTGAAAAGCCTCGATAGCATGCATTACTGCCAGCATTTCCTTTTGGTTTATATGCAGATGTGTTTCCTTTGGAGACCATTGTCCTTGTATACACCTGCCTTCCATGTGCGCCCCCCATCCGAGGTCTGAGGCATCTGTAGTCATGGTCTGTGTTATCTGTGTTTTTTTGAATGACATACCTGTGTTTTCCTGGCTCACTGAGGCCCACCATAGGAATTCCTTTTGTAAGCATGGAATGAGTGGTATGATTGTCTCCAAGTTGTTGCTGTGCTGAGACCAAACGCTTTTTAGGTACCATTGAAGCTTTCTCATGTGTAGTTTTGCTAATGGAACCAGTAGAATGCAGGATGCCATGTAACCCAGGGCCTGTAGGAATCTCCTTGCAGTCATCTGGGTGAGTTTTGCTAAACCTTTGAAATATTGAGTTAACTTCTCTTGCTTGTCTTCTGTCAGGTAAGCCATCTGAGAGGCTGTGTCTAGTTTGGCTCCTAAGAAGATTATTTGCTGGGATGGCTGCAGTCTTGACTTTTGGAAGTTGACTGTGTATCCCAGAGCTTGAAGTAATCGTATGACATAGTCCAGATTTTTTGTCAACATCAATTTGTCGTCCGCTTGTATGAGGCAGTCGTCCAGGTACGGGTAAATTTGTATACCCTGGAGCCTGCAATGAGCAATTACTGAAGCCAGGCATCTTGTAAACACTCTGGGCAGTAGATAAGCCAAATGGCAATGCTGAGAATTGATAATGCTCTGGCCCTGCAAGAAATCTGAGGTATCTTCTGCAGCTGTGTCTGATAGGGACATGCAGGTATGCCTCCTTGAGGTCCAGAGTAATCAGCCACGACTCCTTGCCCAGCATGGGAAGGAGTTGCTGTAGAGTCAGCATTTTGAACTTTGGTACTATGAGAAAGGTGTTTAATGCGGACAAGTCCAGTATTGGTCTCCATTGAGTTTCTTTTCTTGGAACAAGGAACAGTCTTGAGTAAAACCCCTATTCTTGTTCTTGTTGTGGAACTCTTTCTATTGCTTTCATTCAAGTTAGCAGAGTGATTTGCTTGATAGCCTCTGCCCTTTGATGTTGTGGTAGATTTGGCATGCCTTGTTTTCTTGGTAAGGTATGAAAATGAAACCTGTACCCTCGGTCTATAATATCCAAAATCCATTTGTCCTTTGTCAGTCTTGACAGTTTTCTGCAAACAGAGATAATTTCCCGCCCAAGGGAGCTTCTAGTTGTTCCCTGGTGGGCGGCAGTAGAGGAAAGTCATTGAGATTGTGGTTGTTGGGCAGGAGAAACCCCTGCGTCACCTCTTTGGTTTCCTGGCTGCCATTGACGTCCCCTATAAGGGCCTCTGTATTGGCCTCTTCCTCGGCCACGTCTGTTCTTACCCCTTTGAAACTTTTCTGGGTTAGGAAAGGACCAGTTTTTTGAAGGCCAATTCCTACTGAATCTGGGGGGTTGAACCTGGAGGAAATCCTTTACAGTTTGAACTGATTTTGCTTTTTCTTCGATGGTCTTTAACACATCCTTAGCATTTGCACCAAAAAGCTTGTTCTTTTCCAAAGGTGCATCCAGAAGTTTTGCTTTTACATGATCTGGTAGAGGTTGATCTTTTAACCAAGCATGTCTACGCATCACTGCCCCTGTCATAGCTGCCCTACATGAAGCTTCCAGTGCATCATATCCACATTGCAGGAAGTGATTGCTTACTTGCTGAGTGTTATGTACAGCTTCCTGCAAAGTCTTCCTGTCTAAAGGAACAGGAGAAGCTAATGTTTTTTGTAAATCTTCTAAGAGATAATCCTGATATTGGAACATATGAAAAAGGCAATTTAAAGCTCTCATAGATAAGGTAGTGGATGTGTAAACCTTTTTACCCCATCTCTCTAAAGACCTTGCTTCCCTGTTGGAGGGCAAAGGATTTTTAGAGGTGGAGGCTGAAACTCCTTTAGGCCCCTGTGAAATAGTTTCCAAATCAACAGTATGGGCCCTGAATAAATGGGAATGAGTTTCTGGGACCCTGTAATACCTGTCTGGCTTGGCTGGAGCAGGAGGGAGAGTATCAGGGGTAGCGCTAGAATCAGAATACAAGTCATCCAGAACATCAAGTACAGGAGGAATAGCTAAGGGCCTGTGCTGAGGCTTCTTAAGGAAAGTCCTAAGGCGTTTCCTGGAATCAGAATATTCCTGGCCCTGCCACTTGAAATGTTCCCTCATGGTGTGCAGAACTTCCCCAAAAGAAATATCCTCAGGAGGGGAGGCCGAAGGTATGGAATCTTCTGCATCCGAGTCCTCATAGGTCTGGAAGAGCTCTTCCTGGCTATCAGAGTGGACAGAGCCCTCAGAGTCTTCATCTGAAGGAGTAGGGTCAAAGGGTTCGACCCGTGGCCTTTTATCAGGAGGAGGCTGGGATGCTCTCTCAGGATGGGTCTGTGAACCTCTAATCATGGAAATTAAATCAGCAGCCATGGACATAATTTGTGTCTCCGGAGTCAGCTGAGGTAAGGATTTAGAAGTAATATGCTTTGTTTTGCTGGCTGCCTTAGCCCTAGTGTAGGCCTTAATAGACATGGCCATAGGAGGCCTGGCAGCTCCACGTGCAGGAGTAACCTTGTCTACAGCAATGGTCTCGGGCATTTCCTCGGTTTCGGTATCCGGAGGAAAATCTATAACCGGCGTCGGAGTAATGTCTGGAATCGGAGTCGTCGGTAATGCGGTGTCTTCGGTTCGGAGCGGTGGAGAGACCGTCTGAGGGAACCGGAGCACTCACGCTAGGTTTTGGCGTGGAGTCGGTGGTAGACGCGGGCCGAGGATGTCGGTCCCGGTCTTTTCGCTTTTTGGGAGTTTGCGATGTCGGAAGATCCAACGTCATGGTGTAAGCAAATTTATCGCCGAAAAAATCTTCAGCGAACTCCGCCCGGCGCCTGAGAGTGTGCTTGTTGAAGCGAGCACAGGCTACACAGGCCGAGACGTCGTGGTCTGGGCCCAGGCAAGGGAGGCAGTAAGAGTGGAAATCCTTATGAGGTATTTGTTTACCACAAAAAAGACAATTGTTAACTTTTTCAGTAATTTCTGACATCGGCTGAGGCAAGAAAAGGTCCTCAACGGGGTACTTAGCTTTTTTGATGACTTCGGTATCGTAGAAAACAGGAGCTGACCGACCAGCACTTGCGAACTGCTTCTGCTTCGGGCACCGCGCGGCAAGAAAGACTGAAGAAAATGGCGTCGGCTGATGCTTATATACTCCAGCCGCTCTGATGTCGGAGAGAAATGCGACATCAGCCGACGTCGGACCCAGACTTTGGAATCCGGCCGACCGAGGGCTGCCTGAGGCAGGACAATCCACATGTTATGACTGTAGTTGCATTCTTGAAGGACATCGGGTTGGTCAAGGGCATTGGAATTTATGAAATCCAAGAACTGTTGAGCAAGTGAGTTAGTACTCGAGTAAATTTTCCCAGTTTATGTAGGGGTAATTGAAGTCCCCTAGTATTAGGGTGTTGGGTTGCACTTCGGTATTTTCCAGAATGTTTAGGAATGTGGAGTGGGAGTCTTGGGACATTGTGGGGGAGCTATAACAGGCAACCACTTGGATTGCCGTCTTACCCAGTGTTAGCTGTACCTGAAGTATCTCCGAAGTGTTGTGTTGGGCTACTAGTCTGGAGGTGTGCATATTCCTTATGAATATGGAGACTCCGCCACCTTTAGTGTTTCGGTCCAGGTTTTGGGGCCAAAAAGTGTGGTATGAATTATAGCCTGGTAGCGTGGGGGTACTCTCTCAAGCCTTGAACCAGGTTTGTTACTGCACATATATCGATCTTCTCCATTTTAAAGAGTGCTTAGTGTGAGTGCATTTTGAGATTCAAATTTCTAGCACCAAGTAGCATAACACTCAGATTTCATTTGATTGTAGCAGTTACAGTGGTACTTTTGACATCAGGAAATTGCCTAAAAAAGGCACTATAGAGGTGGCAAGAGCCTTAGTATCCAGAATCCCAGGGGTGAGAGATGCAGGTCATCTCTGGCGAAGCATCGAGGTCTGTCGATCATATTATCCCAGGCAGACAGATACTAGATCCCCTCAGAATGAGACCAGAAACTTAGCCAATTTTTGAAGTCATTTTCTGCTTGTACTGTGGTATCATTCTGGGTGATGGCAGGATGCTGCTCGGGGCTAGGGTCATACCTGCCTGAAGTACATGGTCCGAGAGCTCCTCCATGTCTCTTTTCATGTAGTCCAGACACGTATGTCTCAGGTCGTTCACATCAACACGGACTACGACAAGAGTCATATTTGTAACTGCTGTGGAGTGACCTGAGTGCATATGTAATTTGGCAGATCCTGGCGCCTGACAGGCAGCTAACTTTCTCCTTGCTCAACCTGGTGAGTGGGACATCAATGTGCCTTACTACTGAATCACAAATGACTAATGTATTGGGTATACTGTGTTGCCTTAGGGGCTTTTTTGTGTGGCACACTGTTCATGTGAACTGTGTGTTATATGTTTTGTGCCATGGTGTGGTGGTTGCTTGCTGTCTGCCTCGGAGGTCACTGCTGTTTGGGTAGATTTTTAATGACAGCCTCCGTGAAGGTGGGTGTGTGCTTTGTGTTACTATGTGAGGATTGTGGTGGTGTCTGTTTATGAGGACTGTGTGTTCCATGTGGTGTGGTGCAGGTGCTGGCCTTCTCTTGGCTGGCTATTCCAGTCATGGCAAGAGAGAGCTTTGCTTCCAATTTGGAAATACAGGTGCATCTCTCACAAGTCAGAGTGTTGGGAGGTAGGAGGAGAGGATTGTCTGTGTACATGAGGCAATTGCTACATTGTCTCAGGATGCCCAGGTTCACCAGATTACCAGGAGTGAGCACTGGGAAATGACCTTTAGACATGACTGGATGGGTGTTAATTTAATAGTACTGATGTTTTTTAGTGCTGGTAGCAGTAAATATGCTACAGCAAATGCTCCGAGAAGCTGTGAGCAAGTGCTAGGCTAAAAACACAAGCTGAGTGCAAACTGATGTAGACTGGAAAGATCTAAGGGAAAATTTGAATATTAGACTTTTTGGGACCAGGAATAGTTTAACCTTAGCTTAATGGCATTGCGCGCAAAACCACGCCAACACTGAGTTTTAAGGCAGAAAATTAAAAGGGATCTGAATGCTGCCCAAACGGCCAATAAGCTACAATTTCAGAGTTTTAAACCACTCCTCTTGCGACTGATAGGCTGCCCAGTGCTTACCACTCTCAGTTGATAGGTGGAAAGGCTTCCCTCGATCACGGAAAGGTCTGGGACACTCAGAAACTACAAATACAGTCCTGAATGAATACAACAAAATCTGTAACTGGACTATTCTGGTTAAGGAAAAGGTGGGAAGACAAGCAAACAAGCTAGATTTTTTTTTTTTTTGCTTTTTGTACAGGTAAATGGGAAAAACACTCAGCAAGGGCAAATACAGTAACAAGAACCGTGCACGGCAGAAAAGGCTCTATGAAGGCAATCAAGGGCAAACAAATACTTAAATCACATTGCACGCTGGCACACGAGTGTGCAGCTAAATTACAATAAATTAAGTTTAAGTTAAGGAAAAAAATGGTAGAACCAAGTGCAGTAAGCAGTAACTAGAAGCAGGTAAAGCAGTGATACTTATATTTGATCAGAAAAGCATCTCTTTGTCCTCTCTGCTGCTCTTGTAAGCTTTCAGGATGCCAGAATGGGATCCAGGGAGCTTCAACTCTTCGCTTTTTCCTAAGAGGGTGAAGCGGCACATCAGGGAGTGGCACCAGGTACTAGATGAGCTAGCGATCTACCTCTGAAGAAAAGTACAGTATCTACACTGATAAGCAAATGTGTAATTCTGTACTACATATTAACTTACCAGGGGACTGCCAAGTTTGGCTGGAAGGACGAGCCATGCTAATGGAGAATAGTGAAAGGAACTGTGCCTTCTTATTAAGGTTTCTGTGGCTGACCGACTGATAACGAAGAACAATTATATTTAAAATTATGGCCCACACTGATGAGCCTATGACCAGCCTGGATCACATGCAATAAACTATCATGGTAGAAGAAAATAGAAGACATCCCGGGACTAAAGTTCAGAAGGCTTAGCCCTGAAAAACAGAACTAAAGGAAGCTCTTTCCAGGAGACATGACAAACAAGGAAGCTTGACAAGAGTAAGCAGAGACCACCACTTAGCCAAGGCACATAGCTCTGCAATATGAACATTTCTGAAGCAATTACTAGAAACAAGGATGCCTCAAGAGAGTCCAATGACTGAAATCACTCACCTATGGGTGGTTAACTGCCGGAGAATAAAGGATGATTCAGTAGGAAATCCACCTGTAAAGTATTTCTTTTGCATCTGTGAACTACAAGTCAGCAAAGATTAATAACTGTTTGAACTTCATTAATTTATGCACCCACGTTTGGTAAAGTCTTTGCTGGTTAAATATAGCCAAAATATGAAGGGTCTTACTTGCTCAGTCTTCTGCCATAGGGGTGGTATTTGCAATGTTCATAGGTGTGTACTAGGCTAATGGCCTTGGAACCTTTACAAGCCTAGCCAACAGAAGTGCCCTGGCATCATGCCACCCGATGTAAATTCCTAGTGCCTCTATCAAGTGAAATGGCGTGAATTTTCTATTACCGATCCACTCATCAAGATTTCTCTTGAAGAGGGACAGCAAGGTGCTCTCCTTGACATGTATGGGAAGTCTATGTAAAATACGAACTTGAAGAGCACTGGCAAGTGTTGTATTAGGCTGCATTCCAGTGATGAAATGGCAATAGTGCGAGTAGCAGGTAGCCTGGAAAACATCCCATTGCTAGTGAATCTGCAAACATGGAAAACAATTTTCCACCTGCCATTTGACCAGTGAAATACTGACCATGTTGCTACATGATGCCTCCCCATTAAACAGTGCACTGAATAATATTTGCAAGAACGTAAAATAAACTAAAATATTTCTCTTACAACTGGCTACAGCTTCTTACTATCAGTTCTCACTGAACAGTGCTTGTTGATAATGCCTACAATCACGACTCCTCAATGGTACCCAAAGACTGATCTGCAGAATAATATTCAAGTGGTGTGTTACTGTAGTAAAGTACAAACTTTCTTTACTGGCACAGTATTACTTCTAATGTACTATGGAAATATAGGAGTCCTCTATCTAGATAACACCAAATTGTGCAGAAACTGCATTAAATAAGTGATATTTTCAGAGAATAATTGGTAAGGAGGTTGAAGAAAAGATAAAGAAGTGCGGCAATGAGGCAATTTGTTCAACAAGTGGCATGAAATAGTTCACATCATTAGGATGGTGTAGTAGAGATGACACTAAAATGCATAGAGGAGCTTATAGCTTCTTCAGCTCTGCCAAGTAAAGTCGAAAATGACAAATGACATTGCAAATTCTGATAATAAAAGGCCTTGGCAGTCTTTGTAACTACTATGAAAAGTAGTACAAAGGTGCAAAGCAGATACCACTACAATGCAAAGAGGAACTTGCAGCTTTGTCAGCTGTCTACTGCATCATGTGAAAGGACTTAAAAAATTTCAGAAATAAGATGCCCTGGCCTTGGCAGTTTCTCTGCAACTTCTGAAGATTCTCCATATATCAATGTAGGCAAGTAATGCTGTGGAAGCACAGAAGACTTCCATAGTCTCCAAGAATAGTCTCTTGTTTTTACAAGAGACCACATCTCTACAGAAGATCAGGGATATCTGATCCCCTTACACAAGGGGTGACAACTGGACAAAATGAATCCTGTAAACTGTGAAAGGCATGGTGAAAATTTAAGACCAAGGTGAATACACTGTACATATGCTAATTGGTGGAACAGTACAGTTTCCGTGGATGTGGGAATGTCAATGTCAGTAACTAAAGGGAGGGGGTTTAGAGTCTGAAGATGCTTGAAAGACTAGTATGAGATGACCAATCAATGGTCATTTAAAACTTTAGGCAGTATATTCCTCTTTTCTACATATTTCACAGATACTGATGCAGATATCTAGAAGGATATCACATTTCAGGGATTTGTCCTAGTAGGGTAAGTGAGAAATAGTAATAAGTGATTCAGGCTGAATATGCAGCAAAATGACACTTTAGATGACCAAGCCACTTTGGATTTCAGTTACCCATAAAGATAACATTAATTTTCAAAGTTCAGTCATTAAAACAGGGGAGTTATTTTCTCAGCAAGGTAAGGAGAAGTTTTCAGACAGGTCGTATATAAAATCTGGTGTGCGCAACACTCCAAAAGATGATTTGCATTAGGAAGCCATCTAGGGCAGTAACTCTAAGGCTATGGAAAGATGGATGTTCTACTCCAATACAAGGAAGACTACACCATCTTCTTTAACATTCATGAGATCATTTCTGAGTATCTGGCCGTTATCTTACATGAACTGGGAAACAATGTTCTCTTTCATCTTGGGTCTTCATCAGTGCCAAGCTGTAAGGGCATTTAGCAGCCACACAGCAAGAATGTTCACATTTATTTGGGGTAGCTTTAGTTAGCTATGATTACAGTAACTTTTACATGAGTTTCAATTAAGTAAAGCATCAGCAAACATGGTTTTGGTAGTATAAAGCAGGTAGCTTCCACTGTGACTGATTTCATTAAACTTGAGAAGCTACAAGACAACTGAATGCTAACAATGACATTTTAAAACTCTCAGACTGGTACATTAAAATTACTTAAAACTTGGTTCAGAAGAATAACATTTGAGAAAGCAGAGCAATATACTTTGGGGGGACCATCATGTCATCTAGTGTGTAGTAATTATTCATTCATTCATTAACTAGGTAAGCAAATATGTCAATTTTTAGCATTTTCAGCCATGACATGGATCATAAGGGCAAAGGCAAATGTGTAAAGAGAAACACAACTCCACAAAAATCATGACCAAACGTCAAGACTGATCCCAGGAACTGTGAGGCACAGACGTTAGCCACTGAGTCACCTGTGGTCCCCCAAAACTATGTTTAGTATGCTCCAATAACAGGGGTACTCTGTGAAATGTGGGAATTCTTGAGTGCTGCATGAGGTTTACATGTTTCCGCTGTTCAGACCATCAGGAGGTAAATTAAAAGTATATTTCTGGGGATTAAGAATGAAATTCAATGAGAAGAGAAGGACAGTGTCTGAGATAGGGAAAGCCATCAGGTGGTGTTGATCATGCCTGAAAAGAATAAATGTTAGTCCACTTAATGAGCAATGAAGAAGAAATGTATATATGACAATCAAACAGCTACTGCAGCAAGGTTCTGTTGACAGCAAAAGGATAATTCACCTAAATGTCAAGGAGACAATGGAAAGTTTGAAAGAGGTGAAGTTTGCAATGTGGCACATATCAGGTGTTCTGGATTGCTGTATTAGGATACTGTTCGAAGTTAACATTTTTGCAGTTTTTGGAGTTTCACTTTACTCAAACTGCATAGCTAACACTTGGAATTCCCTGCCATTAAATATCAGAACAACTACTAACACTTCCAAAGTTAAAAAAACTTCTCAAATCACACCTATCTGAATCCTGGACCTGCTCTTGCAAAAACCTTGGTTAGGAAACAGATGTCTTAATGCAGCTAAAATAACACAACCTGTTAATATTTGAGTAGTACATCCTACTAAGCATATGTATACTTAACTTGCTTGTTTTTTTTCCTTCAATCACAGTACTGCTATTCTTTGTAGTCCTACCTACACTATACGATTGCATTAGTGAAACGTATAACACATATTTTTCATTTTGTTCTTATATCTGAGATTGAATCAACATTTGTATCTGTACATTGTATATGTATCATACTGTTATTTATAAATGTGGAGCTTCTCTCCTTGGGCCTCCCCTAAAAAAGGACATTTTGTCCAGTCGTTCCTGGTAAACAAATGTAAAATAAATAACAAATAATCAACAATTTACCACAATGCCCATTCAGCAGAAAACAGAAGTTTTGGAACAAAATGCTTTCACTTATTGAAACGACACAAATGGATACAGTCTCTACCATATGAGATCAGAGAGACATAGAATTTTGTTGGATTGTGAAAGTTGCTTTTTCTCTTTTCATCTACTGAACGTCCTTTTTTCTTTTCTTATCGGGTCACTTGTAAATATTGTAAATAATGTTGTTATACTACTCATTATTGTTGAATTGTAATTTGTATTACTGTTTTTCTTCATAAACGAAATAAAAATTATTTGAGCAAAAAAAAAACAGTAGAAGTGTGAAAAAAGATTGGCAATTTTGGTGGTCAAGTGAAATATGGGCAATAGATATGCTTGCAATGGAGGAGAAGGTTCAAAGACAGAATCTGAGACTGACAACAGTATTTGAAGAAGGCTGCTTGGATTTAAAGGAGTTTGTAAAAACCATGACAACACCTTGGAGAAGGTTTTAAAAATTGTTGCTGGGGATTTAGATAGTGACCTGTTTACTAGTAACAGTAGCAGAGATATTGCTTAATAAACAGAGGGTGATTCTGGAACAATTTGTATCAATATGCAAAAAGAGAAAGAAGTCTGGCAGTCACTGCAAATGAAAGGGAAATTTGCATCATCAGGTTGAGTGACACATGAGGATTATAATTTTTCACATGTAAGCTTTTCAGTAGACACTGCATTTCAAAACCACTACTAGAGAGTGTAAGAGATGCATGTTAAAACCTGGAGAGCTGCACTGGTACAATAAAGAAATGTGGGCAGTGAAGGCAGAGCAGTTGAAGCGAGAGGTGATGGCGAAGTGCTTAAGATAGGTGGTAGGATGCACACTGTGGGAAAGGAGAAGAAGAAATAATGACATCACACAAACTTTTCATCACTGCTGGAAAAGGCAAACTGCTGGAGGGTGTCCTGATGTTTACAAATGAAAAAGAAACCAAGCCTAAGTTGAGATGTCTCTGCAATCACTTACGGAAATAGTGATGTCTATACGAACTGTAAATCTGAAAGAATCCTGCAGCTTGGCTGCGGTGGAGAAGGCAGAATAAGAGGAACAGCACCTGCTCACATGGGTGACTGATAAATACATACAGCAGTAGAAAGTAAGATGGGAGATTAGCAGTTTGGATTCACAACAGGATGCAGCACAACCAACACAATGTTTGCAGTGAGACAGACAGTTGAGAAGAAGCTAGATACCAGGAAGGTCCAACTGGGCATTCCTAGACTTGCAGAAAGCATATGACAAGGTCTCATGAAAGGTGATTTGGGCAGTTCTGTGGTGGTTTGAAGCCTCAGAAGCAATGGCAAAATTAGTGCAGAATAAATACAAGGATCCAATGATTCAAGTACGAGCTTTTTTTTACTCCCGGGTTCAGCTCCGAGACCACTATTCATAGTGATGGACTACATTACCAAACAGATCGGAGGATACAGATAGTACAGTTGTGTACCTACCATAAATGTAGATGTTCGAGTGTATTCACTGTTGCAGTCATTACACTTGGGTTATCCTGCTGGCAGGCTACCCGCAGTCGGCCTGAATTCCAAAGTCCTGGTCCGGTGTCGGTTGCTGTCGCCTCTTCCTGACGTCAGTGCGCCAGGGGTATAAAAGATGCAGCCAACGCCATTTTCTTCAGTTTTTCTTGCCCCAGATGTCAGGTGCCCCCAAAAGGGTAGGCTAAAAAACATTGCTTATAAAAGCATGCACTAAAATAAACAATACCTTCATCTACAAGCAAATACACCACATAGGTTGTATAGAATAGAGAAGTACAGATAAGTCCCAGCAAAGAAAGGGGGATGGTGGGTGGGTAACCTGGACTGCAACAGTAAATACACTTGAACATCTACATTTACGGTAGGTACGCAACTGTACTATGTTCATAGTGTTTCACTGCTGCAGTCATTACACTTGGGTTGAATCCCAAAGCTGAGGTTGAGCGGCTGGGTCTAAATAGAATTAGGAGTGGCTATAAGGTCCTGCAGAACTGCAGTGGCAAAGCCTGCTCTGGATTTAGAGTAAAGAGGTAAGTGGTAGTGCTTAGTAAAAGTGTGCACTGAAGTCCAAGTTGCAGCCTCCAAAATATCCTTAGTTGGTACTCCTCTGAGGAAAGCTGCTGAAGTGGCTGCTGCTCTAGTAGAATGTAGTCTAATGCCTTTCGGCACTGATTTGCCATGTTGTGAATAGCAGAAACAGATGCAGTGTCCTATCCATTTTGAAATAGTCTGCTTTGAGATAGCTTTTCCTTGTGATCCTGCAGCATATGCCACTAAAAGTTGCTCAGTCTTTCTGAAAGCTTTAGTTTTGTCCAAGTAGAAGCGTAGCTACCTGTGTATGTCCAAAGAATGCAAAAGTTTCTACCCTTTATTCTGTGGGTTTGGGTAAAAGGTAAGCAAATGAATGGCTTGGTTTAAGAGCCACACTGGACACTACCTTAGGCATAAATGTTGGGTTTGTCCTTAGAGAAACCCTGTCCTGATGGAAGATAACAAAAGGTTCCACAGCCATTAATGCCTGTAACTCAGACTCTTCTTGCTAAAGTTATTGCTAGGAGCAGAGCTGTTTTACATGATAAGAATTTTATCTCAGCTGTATTGGCTGGCTCAAAAGGCAGTGTTGAGTTTTTTCAAGACAAAATTGAGGTCCCATGCAGGTATTGGTGCTCTCCTTGGAGGTCTTATGTTTTTGGCCCCCCCTGCAATTCTGCCTAAGCAATGTATGGGAAAAAATAAGTGGGTCCGTATTGTAATGAGCTGAAATGGCAGAGGCGTGGATCTTAACTGATGAGAAGGATAGGCCTTTGTCCAGCATCTCAGTTAGATATTGTAAAATCTGAGGAATATTTGGAACAAGTGTGTCAAATCCTTGTGCCTGGTTCCAAGCACAGAATCTCTTCCATTTTTCTGCATAAGATTTTCTGGTGCTGGGCCTCCTGGCCTCCAAAATAACATCCATAACCGCTTTAGAGAGAGGTGTATTCTGAATGGTTACAGTATCCGCCATGCAGCTAGATTTAGAGTTCTAAGTTGGCTGTGCAGGATCTGATTGTTTTGTTGGGTCAGTAAATGAGGAATTTGAGGCAATGTCCAGGCTGGGCCTTGGGACAAGCTCCTTAGGATTGGGTACCAGTGTTGGCGTGGCCAATCCGGGGCAATCAAAATCATTTGTGGCTTCTCGTCTGACCTTTAGGAGTACCTTGGGGAGGAGAGGCAGTGGAGGAATACTGTAAGGTTGTTCCAGCTGAATGACAAAGCATCCACTTTCCATGCTTGTTTGTGATAAGTCCTTGTGCAGAATCTCTGAAGTTGGCAGTTGTGAGGGGAGGCAAAGACATCTATGTCTGGGCACCCCCATTTCCTTGTTATCATGTTGAAGATTTGTGGATCTAGTTTCCACTCATGAGGATCCATGAGGTTTCTGCTTAGTCTGCCAGAGCATTTGTTTTTCCTGGCAGGAATTGTGCTTGCAGGTGTACTTGGTAAGTCAATGCTGCGTTCCACAAAATCATGGCTTGTCTACAGAGGGGGTAGGAATGTGTGCCTCCTTGCTTGTTTATGTACCACATAACTGTGGCGTTGTCTGTCTTTATCAGCAGCTGTCTTGGATGAAGTAGGTTCTTGAAGGCTGTCGGGGCATTTTGTACAGCTAGCATCTCTTTTTGATTGATGTGAATATGCCTTTGACTTGCAGGCCATGTGCCCTGAATATATTTTCCTGCCATGTGGGACCCCAGGCATAATCTGATGCATCTGTTCTTAGTGTTTGCCTGGCTGTGGGTAAAGTGAATGGCTGTCCCTTGTTGGGGTGACAAGCCTGTGCCCACCATCGAAACTCCTGCTGCAGGCAGGGAATGAGTGAAATTAATGACTCCAGGCTGTGGCAATGTGTAGTCCAAACACTTTTTAGATACCATTGTAGCTTCCTCATATGCAGTCTTGCATATGGAATTAGCAGAATGCAGGATGCCATGTAGCCCAGAGCCTGCAGAATTTTTCTTGCAGATAACTGGGTCTTTGTTGCCATGCTTTTGAAGTAAGAAGTCAGTTGCCTTGGTTTGTCTGGCGTGAGGTAAGCCATCTGGGCAGTTGTATTTAAGCTTGCACCCAGGAATATTATCTCTTGAGAGGGTACTAGTTTTGATTTCTTTTCGTTTACTCTGTACCCTAGGCAAATCAGTAATCTTTTTACAAACGCCAGATGCTTTAGTACAATGTCTTTGGTCTCTGCTTGAATAAGGCAGTCGAAGTAGGGATATATTTGAATTCCTCTTTGTCTGCAAAATGCAATTACTGGTGCCAGGCATTTTGTGAAGACCCTGGGCGCAGTAGATAAGCCAAAGGGCAGTGCAGAAAATTGGTATTGCATTGAGCCAGCTATGAATCTGAGGTATCTTCTGCAAAACTGTCTGATTGGGACATGCAAGTATGCCTCTGAGGTCCAAAGTTACAAGCCAAACCTTCTTGCCCAGCATGGGCAGAAGCTGCTGGAGAGTCAACATTTTGAATTTCAGAATGACCAGAAAAGTATTTAGAATAGACAGGTCCAGAAGTGGGCTCCATGCTTTGTCCTTTCTTGGTGCCAAGGAAAGTCTTGAGTAAAATCCTTGTCCCTGCTCTTGTTGTGGCACTGGCTGAATAGCCTTCATGTCCATGAGAGATGAAACTTGTTTTTGTGCCTCTGCCCATTGATTGTGTGGCAGGTCTGGCATACCTTTGGCCTTTGGAAGGGTGTGAAAGTGGAACCTGTAGCCCTGAGAGACTATATTTAAGACCCATTTGTCCTGGGTGATCATGTGCCAATTTTGTGAAAAAAGTGCTAGTTTCCCCCTAAGGGTGCTGCCAAAAGATAAATGCTTGGCATTGGCAGAGGGAAGTCATTGGGACTGTTTCCTAAATGGTTGTGATTTGTCTTCTCTGCTTTTGGAGGTAGAAACACCCCATTGTTTGGGCCTGTATGAGCCCTGGGGCTGTTGCCTGCCTCTAAGGCATCTGTATCTGCCTCTTTGTGGCCTGTCTGACACGGAAAAAGACCAGTTCTTAGAAGGCCAGTTCCTGCTAAATCTGGGTGGCTGTACCTGTAAGAAATCCTTTACTGTCTGCATAAATTTAGCTTTATCCTCAATTTTCTTCAACACCTCTTCTGCCTTAACACCAAACAAAGTATCATGCTGTAATGGAGCATCCAATAATTTTGCTTCAACATGATCAGGCAGAGTCTGTTCCTTTAACCAAGCATGCCTTCTAATGACAGAACCTGTTACAGCGTCCCTGCAAGAGGCCTCCAGTGAATCATATCCACATTGCAAAGTATGCTTTCCCACTTGTTCAGCTGCATGCAATAAATAGTACAGTTTTGTACCTACCATAAATGTAGATGTTCGAAGATCCACATTGCTGCAGTCCTTACACTTGGATAGTCCGCTGTCCTCGGTCGGCCCGAATATCAAAGTATTAGGCTGACGTCGGTCAAGGCGCTTAAGACTGACATCAGGACGTCAGGGTACAAATGCGCATGACCGACGTCATATCCTCAGTCTTTTCTTGCCCCAGATGTCAGAAGACCCTAAACAGAAAGGTCAAAACCAAAAGACAGCAAAAAACAAGCAACCACCCTTGCACTAATCATATGAACAATATATACAATATGCACAATATTTACAACCCAAACCACACAACCGCCTCTAACAACAGAGGGGAAGGAGGGAGGGTAAATTGGACTGCAGCAATGTGGATCTTCGAACATCTACATTTATGGTAGGTACAAAACTGTACTATGTTCTTCATCTCACATTGCTGCAGTCCTTACACTTGGGTAGAATCCCAAAGCAGAGGTAAGGGAGGATGGCAAAACTATAAAGTAGCAGGAGCTGCCAAAATGCCCTGTAAAATAGCAGTGGCAAACCCAGCCCTAGATTTAGAGTAAAGTGGAAGGTGGTAATGCTTAGAGAAAGTATGCACTGAACTCCAAGTAGCTGCCTCCAAAATATCTTTAGTTGCCACCCCCCTTAAAAAAGCTGTAGAAGTGGCAGTAGCTCTAGTGGAATGAGGCCTAATCCCAGCTGGAACCTCCTTACCATGATGGGAATAACAGAAAGCAATACAAAACCCAATCCACTTAGAAATAGTTTGTTTTGACACAGGCTTGCCCTGAGAACCCAAAGCAAAAGAAACAACTGCTGAGACTGCCTGAACCCTTTAGTTCTGCTCAAATAATATCGCAACTGCCTGTGTATATCCAAGGTGTGCAAAATCTTTTCCCCTTTATTTTGGGGGTTTGCATAAAAAGTAGGCAAATGAATAGTTTGGTTTAAAGCCACAGTAGAAACCACCTTAGGCATAAAGGAAGGATTAGTACGTAAAGATACATTTATCCTTATGGAAAATTAAGAAAGGCTCAACTGCCATAAGGGCCTGTAATTCAGAAACCCTTCTCGCAGAGGTAATGGCCAACAAAAAAGCAGTCTTCCATGATAAATATTTCAACTCTGCAGTAGCTGCAGGCTCAAAAGGTTGTAGAGTGAGTTTCTCCAACACAAAATTGAGATCCCAAGCAGGAGTAGGAGCTCTTCGCGGGGGTCTTATATTCTTTGCCCCTCTAAGGAATTGCTTAAACAAAGGATGAGAAAACAATGGTGGATCACAGTCATAGTGAGCAGAAATAGCTGTAGCATGAATCTTAATAGAAGAGAAGGACAAACCTTTGTCCAGTAACTCAGCAAGATATTGAAGAGCCACACTTAAATTAGGCTTAGCAACATCAAATTCCTTTGCTGCACTCCAAAATAAAAATCTCTTCCATTTATCTGCGTATACTTTCCTTGTACTAGGCCTTCTGGCCTCTAAAATAACATCCAAAACTTGCTGCGGAAGCGGAGACCCTCCAGGGTTTAAAACAGAATATGCCAGGCTGTTAGGTGAAGAGAGTGAAGTTTGACATTGAGTAAATGACTGTTCTCTTGAGACAGCAGGTGTGGAATCGAAGGCAAAGGCCATGGAGGCTCCCGAACCAGACTTCTCAGTAATGGGTACCAGAGCTGTCGAGGCCAATCTGGAGCTATTAGAATCATCTTTGGCTTGTCCTGTCGGACCTTTAGGAGTACCTTTGGGAGGAGACTTTCCAAGCTGTGGGATGAAACCTTTTTGTGAAAAACTTTGGCAGCTGGTAGTTTAGTGGAGAAGCGAACAGATCTATGTCTGGAGTTCCCCATGACACTGTCAATTTCTGAAATACATGAGGATCCAATTTCCACTCGTGGGGATCCATAATTCGTCTGCTCAACACATCTGCTAAGGAGTTCTGTGCTCCCGGCAGAAACCTTGCCTGAAGATTGAGCTGTAAACTGAGAGCAGTCTCCCACAAAATCATTGCTTGTCTGCATAGAGGATAAGAATGTGTTCCCCCTTGCTTGTTGATGTACCACATGACAGTTGTGTTGTCTGTTAGAATCAACACCTGCCCTGGAAGAAGTAAATCCTTGAAAGCTATTAATGCAAATTGGACTGCTAACATCTCCTTCAAGTTGATATGTAGATGTTGTAGTCTGGCAGGCCACGTGTCTTGTATCCACTTTCCATTTAGATGAGCTCCCCAAGCTTTGTCTGAGGCATCTGTCGTTAGAATCTGACTCGCCTCTGGCCGGGTCACAGAGAGTCCCTTGTTTAGGTGACATTCCTGAGCCCACCACAAAAATTCCTTTTGAATGCAAGGTATTATCTGAATGACAGTGTCCAAATCTTGGCAGTGCTGTGTCCATACATTTTTGAGATACCATTGTAGCTTCCTCATATGCAGTTTGGCATTGGGAAGCACCAGAATACAAGATGCCATGAACCCCAAGGCTTGAAGGACTGTCCTTGCAGTCAGCCTGGACTGATGAGACAATTGATGGAAGTAAAGGGAAAGATTCTTTTGTTTGTCCGGGGTCAAAAAGGCCATCTGAGATGCTGTATTCAGTCTCACACCCAGAAAGCACATGTCTTGAGAGGGTACTAGACTGGACTTTATTTCGTTCACAGAATACCCCAGGCATCTTAGCACTGCTATCACATATTGCAAATGATGAAGAAGCTCGTCCCTTCCTTTGGCCAGAATCAGGCAATCGTCCAAATAAGGATAGATCTGTATTCCTTTTAGCCTGAAGAAAGCTATCACTGGAGCCAGAACCTTTGTGAACACTCTGGGCGCAGTAGATAAGCCAAAGGGCAATGCAGAGAACTGATAATGAGAAGTCCCAGCTCGAAAACGCAGATACTTCCTGCAACTTAGCCTGATAGGAACATGAAGGTAAGCTTCCTTGAGATCCAGAGTCACCATCCAGTGATCGTTGCCCAGCAGAGGTAAAAGCTGTTGTAACGTCAACATTTTGAACTTGGGAATGTCCAGATAAGTGTTGAGGATAGATAAATCCAAAATTGGTCTCCACGAGTTCCCCTTCTTTGGTACTAGGAACAGGCGAGAATAAAATCCTAGGCCTACTTCTGGCAGAGGGACCGGCTGTATGGCCCCTATTCGCAGCAGCAGAGAAATTTGTTTGTGAGCCTCTATTCTTTGCTGAGGAGGAACGTCTGGCATGCCTTTGAAAGGAGGCAAGGTATGGAAATAAAACCTGTAACCTTGGTGTATAATATCCAATACCCATCTGTCCTGGGTAATTAAACTCCAATTTTCTTTGAAGAGTGCCAACCTTCCTCCCAAGGGTGCTGCCAGACAAGAAGGCTCTGGCAGCTGAAAAGGCAGGTCATTGGGCCTGTTTACGAAAGGACTGGCCCCTGCCTTCACTCGAAGACTGTGCAGGTGAACTCCCTGTTCTAGGTCTGAAAGAGCCCTGAGCTCTACCCCTACCACGTCTAGATCTTCCCCTAGACTGTGAATCATAAGAAGGTCGTCCACCCCTTAGCAGGCCAATTCCTACTGAACTTGGAGGCTGAACTTGCAAAAATCTTTAACAGTCTGCATAGACTTAGCCTTGTCTTCCATTTTCTTTAAAACTGCCTCCACAGGTGAACCAAACAATACATCAGACTGTAAAGGAGCATCTAAAATCCTCGTCTTAACATGGTCAGATAAGTTCTGATCCCTCAGCCAGGCGTGCCTGCGAAGAACTGACCCAGTGGCAGCCACCCTAGATGAGGCCTGTACAGCATCAAACCCACATTGTAAAGAATGCTTACCCACCTGTTCAGAAACATGTACCAAATCTTGTAATTCTTTACACTCAATGCCTTCCGCCAGAGCATCTACCTTAGACTTCAATTGAGAAAGAAGATAGTTTTGATATTTCAACATGTGAAACTGGCAATTCAAAGCCCTCATAGCTAAGGTGGAAGAAGTATAGACTTTCTTTCTCCATCTATCCAAAGCTCTGGCCTCTTTATCTGGAGGAACCGGATTTTTTACCACAGAGGCCTTGACACCCTTAGGTCCCTGACTAACTGTTTCTGGGTCCGCCCTAGGACTCTTATACAGATATTTATGAGCTTCAGGCACCCTGTAATACCTGTCCGGTTTAACAGGAGCAGGAGGCAAAGAATCAGGATTAAGTGAAGCCTCTGCAAACACATCTTCCACAACATCCAGAACAGGAGGAATAGCCAAAGGCCTATGCTGGGGTAAAAGCAAAAATTCCCTAAGCCTTTTCCTGGAGTCAGAGAAGTCCTGACCTTCCCACTTAAAATGTTCCCTCATAGAATGAAGAGTCTCTGAAAAAGAAAAATCCTCTGGAGGAGAAGCAGAAGGAGTAGAATCATCCACATCAGAATCAGAATAAGGAGAATACTCCTGCAAGTCTTCAGCCGAAGACTCTGAAACATCCGAAACCTGCTCAAAACACCCCAACTCTGGTTCCACCCTAGGCCTCTTATCAGGAGGGGGCAAAGAACCTCTAATCAAAGTAATTAAATCTTCTGCCATTTTGAGCATGTGCTTCTTGGGCACAGATCCTGAAGAACTAGGAGCGACACCAACAGAAGCTAAACCTGGCCTGCCTCTGGGAGAAGCCTTGGAAACAGAAGGAGAGGGCCTAACCACCCTAGGAAGGGAGGGGAGTACAGTAACCTGGGAAGCCCCTTCAGCCTGACCTGCCTCCTGAGAAGCCACATCCTGCAATATCAAAGTCTCCCCCTGGGACTCCAGAGAAGCCTCCGGTGGAACCACCGGTTCCACTGACGCCTCCAAAGAACCAGCGTCCGGTACGGACGACTCTTCTTGCCTGGGTTTAGCTGCTTTGTCTTTGCGCTTCTTCGAAGAAGCGCCGGAGCATCCGACGGCATATTGTAATTGCACCGCTTCCCGAAGACCAACCTGGCACAATCTAACCTTCGCTTAATAGTGCGCTTATTAAACCTAGCACAAAAGCGACACCCAACAACGTCGTGCTCAGGCCCCAAACAAGGAATACACAAAGTATGATAATCTCTATGCGGTATCTGCTTCCCACAAGAAATACAGTTATTCACTTTTTCTGACATCCGGTAAACCACTGAGGCAAGAAAAACTAAAATATTCCCCAACGGGGTACTTAGCCAACTTTGACTCGGTCTGAAACTCCGAATTCGAAAAATTTCAGAACGCCGAACGGCACTTGCAACGCTGCTTCTGCATCGGACCATGCGGCAAAAAAGACTGAGGATATGACGTCGGTCATGCGCATTTGTACCCTGACGTCCTGATGTCAGTCTTAAGCGCCTTGACCGACGTCAGCCTAATACTTTGATATTTGGGCCGACCGAGGACAGCGGACTACCCAAGTGTAAGGACTGCAGCAATGTGAGATGAAGAACATCCTGCATTTCTTTGTTCTCAGAATATTCAGAATTTGCCAACATTTTCTGTTTTAGTAGAGACATTAAGTATTGCTGATATTTAAGCATATGAAACTGACAATTTAAAGCCCTTACAGCCAAGGTAGCAGAAGTGTAAACTTTTCCCCCCCATCTGTCCAGTGCCCTTGAATCTCTGAGGGGACAGGGTTTTTTGCAGTAGCGGCCTTGACCCCTTGGGACCCTGAAAAATAGTTTCTGGGTCAGCAGCAGGGTTTTTATATAGAAATTTATGAGAATCTGGAACCCTGGAGTATCTGTCTGGCTTAACAGCAGCAGGAGGTAAAGAGTCGGGAGACAGGCAGAACTCTAAAGATACATCATCTACTATGTCTAGAACAGGGGAAATTGCAAGAGGTCTGTGCTGAGGTAGTAAAAGAAAGTCTCTGAGCCTTTTCTTAGAATCAGAATAATCTTGGCTCTTCCGGTGGAAATGCTCCCTCATGGTATGCAGTGTTTCCCCCCAAATGAGTAGTCCTCAGGAGGAGAAGCTGAAGGAATGGAATCTTCAGCATCAGAATCCTCATAGGGAGGAATAGAACATCCCTGTTTTGAAGAGGAATCAGAGGAAATGGAAACCTGATCAGAGGAATCATATTCAGTGTCTTACCTAGGCCTCTTATCAGGAGGGGGATGGGAACCCCTGATCTAAGTAATTAGGTCTTCGGCCATTTTGAGCATCTGTTTCTTAGGCATAGAAGTCTGTCCTGGAGAATGCTGTACTTGTTTCCTTGTCTTTAAAGCTGTTTTAGATTTTGTCTTTGATGCTGAAGTAGGCTTTATATAAAGTTGTGTAGGTCTGAAGACACCCTCAGAAGTCGATGCCAGTTCAGCGGCTCCGGACACATCTGAGGGACTAACTCCCGAAGGGCAAATACCTTGAGTATCCAGAGGCCTAGTTGTCTCCACGTGGGAGTCTGAGGCAGCCTGTGGCTCTGAGATAGCGGGAGTCAGGGGCTGTGAAAGCGCCTCACTGAGCACCGGCGAACCGGCGACTGGCCTAGAAGAGGCTTCGTTGTCAGTTTTGGACCTCGGATGCTTGTCCTTGTCTTTATCCTTGCATTTATTTATGAATTCCGGTCGTCGGTTGTTCAGACGGCATTATATAGTTAAACCTTCTGCCAAAATAATGAAAAGCAAAATCGTTCCAACTCTTAATAGTGCATTGGTTAAATCTAGCACAAAACCGACAACTAGCAATGTCGTGGTCAGGGCCTAGGCAAGGAATACAGTAAGAATGAAAATCCTTATGAGGTATTTGCTTCCCACAAGAAATACAATTGTTAACTTTTTCTGACATTGGTCTGGAGCAAGAAAAAAGTTTCCCCAACGGGGTACTTAGCTTTATTGAAGACTTCGGATCTGAAATTCAATTTCGAAAATCTCAGGAGTCGGCTGACCGGCACTTGCGAAATGCTTTTGTTTCGGGCACCATGCGGCAAGAAAGACTGAAGAAAATGGCGTCGGCTGCATCTTTTATACCCCTGGCGCACTGACGTCAGGGAAGAGGCGACAGCAACAGACGCCGGACCAGGCCTTTGGAATTCAGGCCAACTGCGGGTAGCCTGCCAGCAGGATAACCCAAGTGTAATGACTGCAACAGTGAAACACGATGAACACCAACAAAGATACTATATGCAAACAATGCAGCATTACAAGCAGAATCTGAACATGAACTTTAATAAATGATAGGAGAATGGAATGCAAAACTGAAAACACATGGGATGAAACTCTGTACAGACAATGTACTTGACATGGTAGCAAACAGGAGAAATCAGAAGAAGCTGAAATTTGAGATAGAATGGAAAATAGTTTAATTATCTGACTATTAACTATATGACAGGGACGGCGCACTGGTGCAGCGGTAGCACTGTCGCCTCACAGCAAGAGGTTCTCTGGTTCGATTCTTGACTGGGGTGCCTTCTGTGCAGAATCTGTATGTTCTCCCTGCTTTCATGTGGGTTTCCTCTGGGTGCTTCAGTTTCCTCTCACGTTAAAAAGACATGCATCCAGAGCATTTTTCCCTGGGCCTCCACTGAAAATTGGCTTTGCTCCAAATCGGACTTTCCTGGTTAACAAATGTTAAATAAAAAAATAAATAAATAATATAAAGTATTTGAAAGGAGTAGTCAAGGAGAAAATTTCTGAATGAAGAGGTCAAAGCT
This sequence comes from Protopterus annectens, assembly GCF_019279795.1. Taxonomy (NCBI): domain Eukaryota; kingdom Metazoa; phylum Chordata; order Ceratodontiformes; family Protopteridae; genus Protopterus; species Protopterus annectens. The sequence continues at coordinate 1,237,612,077 of NC_056729.1, forward strand.
AGTATCAGAGAGGCTGCCGCCAACTGGCACAGAGTGTCAAGGGTACTACATTACAAAGGCATGCCAAAGAAGCTGAAAAGCATGGTGTACAAAACAGGGGTGCAAACAGGACACTTGTATGGGAAAGAAACCTGGACAGTGAAGGCAGAACAGTTGAGGAAGCTAGAGGTGATGGTGATGAAGTAATTGAGCTGGGTGATAGGATGCACACTGTAGGAAAGATGAAAAAAATAACATCACAGCGAAAGCCAAATTAGCTCCAGTTGCAGAGAGAACATATTACAATAGTACAGGCATGTGTGCAGGAAAGCAGAAGTTGACTTGTGAAGATGATTTGAGAAAGACACAGAAAGCAAGAGAAAGCACGAATGTCCAGCAAAAACATGGATGGACTGCATGAGATAAGACCTGTGACTGGCTGGCATGACCATCACAAGCAAGTGTATGGCACTGAATTGAGAGAAGTGGTGACAGCTGACACTACACTCATACCCCATTTAGAAAAATAGGAAAAAGGGGTTGATGAGGATGACTACATCAAATTTTATGTTGTTATACGAGATAACAGTGAAGGCACATTTTGGATATGGATAAAGCCTGGTATGTCTTTTAGGTTCTTGATGGATAGACTAACTAGAGAAATGTAGAGAGGCAAACATAAGAAATGATGGTAATATAAAATGACAACGTCTAAGAATGAAACATGTCTGCCCCTCTGTGTGCAAGGTACAAGGTCTATGAAGCAAGTGTAACAAAAGGCCTAAAAAAAGATTATATACACACTTAAAGGAACATGTTTTAAAACTTATCTGGAAGCACTACACCTATGGAGATTGGAATGCTGGGGGGAATCTATGGCGAGGTATACAGCATTATTTATATAAACCGCAATGCAGACTGTAAAAAGAACATTATTTTGGCTAGTGCTTCAGCTTTATGATTTTTACAAACAAAAAGCACAAACATTCCTTAAACACACCAAATTGAATGAATCAAATAACTATCATTTCTCCAATTACTATTTCTAAACAGTTGGTTAGACTAATAATAAATTTAAATATACAAACAGCAAGAGACAATATTAACTATCATAACACTCCAATCTAATTCATTACTTAATGCCACAAGGTTTTAAAATCTGAAATTTAAGAATTAATTCAGTCTCTTCTTTTTATAACACTCTCAAATGGGCTAAGTCTTACACAGATGTTAATTGTAACAGCGCACATTTTAATTATGTTAACGTTTCATTCATGTTGCATTTTGATGTGCTCTGCTACTGAGTTGTCAAATCTAATGTTTTTATGCATCATTGGCATGTTCTCTTTTTCTCATTTGTGAATTGGCTTTTATCTAATCAATAAAATTTAATCCACAAATACAACTAATAATACAAGCAACCCCTTTAGAATTACAGGTACGATACCCAGAGTACTGAAACTTCCTACCACTAACACGCTTTACTTTTCTTATAATTTATTTACAAATGTTACAGTTGCCACAAGGAAAAGCTCCTTTTGGTCCTATTCTATATATGGGTCATTTATTTCTTCTAAAGTAACTATGCACTACATACATCAAATGCTCCTACCCTTTCTAAATGAAAACTTTTAATCCAAAATCTTACCTTCTCAAATGTTAATCTTCTGCTAAACTCTTTAAACATTTCTTAACCATTTCCACCACTTCCTGTTTTAAAAAGTGGTATAGTTGTATACAGCAGTATTCCATCTACTGGAAATATATGTTGAGCATGTATGCCTGGACGTTAAAAGAGGATTGTGAAGATGTTGGAGAGAAGCACATGTTACAGTGAGTATCATGGTAAGGAGAGTATGAAAAAAAGAAAGGGGGAATACAACTAAGGAACATGAACACATTTAAATAAAGTTATTAGGGAATAAATGGCTGGGATGGGATAAAATACAATGTTAAAATTACCAGTCCTAACTAGATGAATCAATTTCTTCTGGCAGTTTTGGGGATAAGTAGTAAATGTTATATACAAGAAAATCCATGTTAAATGTTTATTTTATGAGCTTTCTAATAAGCATCATTTCATCCCAGGTATTATGGAGAAAAGTAATAATTGTTATGAACAAGTAAATATACACGTTGGTTTTCCTTTTTTTATGAACAAATGGCCTACAAATAACAGGACTCAGTCAGGAATATTTTGCCAGATGCTAAGCAGCCAATATTGGTGAAAGCTACAGGACAAGGCACAGAAAAACAAGCACTCATTTTAATGGCAGATTTTATTTTATTCTTTTTTTTTTTTTTTTTCTTTTAATCAATACTTTACTATTGTAAGTGGGATGTTCCTGGAACCCTTTTCTGTCTCAGCCCAGATATAATAAAAGTTGCATAATAACTACTACATCATACAACGTAAGCAAACGCCTCAAAATGAAAAGTATTGTGATGGCAAGTAAATACTGTACAAGTTCATTCTTCCGCATTAGCAGCGTGAGTACAGAGAGCAGAATATAAAAGTTATGGGCTTACTGTAAAGAAAGAAGAATAGTACTTCCATCCTCACTACTAAGAGGACTAAACCCACCATGACCTGGTCTTCCAGGCAACAGAAACTTTCCCAAGCTACCTAGCCCCCTCCCCTTTTACCTATAACGCTATGCTCCCCCAGGATCCCTCTCCAGAATCTCTACAGCAGCAGCTACATGAATAAATAAAGAATAGTTGTGTAAATCCTTAACATAACCATAGATGTCCTTCTCTTCCGTGTTGTAGTATTCATAACCTTTGGGTTAGCCTTCACCTTGCGACCCGAACATCCGGCCAGTATGCAAAAGCTTTAGTCACTGCAAGGTAAGTGGGACATCTGATGTTGGCCATAGTGTGCACGGGTCATAAAAGTGATATCTGCATGTACCTTTCTCAAAACTGAATGCCCCAGTTGGACCCCAGTCCCAGGACAGCTGCACAAGGCCTAAATCATCCAGCAAAGCCCCCCCCCCTTTTTATGGGGTCGGAGGGTGGGATAGAATACTGCAACATGGAAGAGGAGGACATCTATGGTTATGGTAAGATTTTTATGCAACTATTCTACGTCCTTCTGTTCTCATGGTGCAGTGCTCATAACCTTTGTGTGAGTGTCATAGCTCAAAGGGAAGAAGAAGAGAAGGGTGGGTTGGAACAATTTCCCAAAAATCCATGCAGGATTGCCCTAGCAAAACCTGCTCTAGATCTGGAGAAGCAGTGCAGTTTGTAGTGTTTGGTGAATGTATGGACAGATGTCCAGGTAGCTGCTTCTAGAAGAGTGGCAGGGTCCAGACCCTTGAAAAATGCTCCAGGGGAGGCCATGGCCCGAGTGGAATGGGCTTTTATGTTAAGAGTCCAGGTGTTTGCCATGGTAGGTATAACAAAAGCAGATGGCTTGGAAATACAGGTGGAAATTGTCTGCGTTGTCGCACTTTTTCCCTAAGTCCTGGAGTGAAGGGAGATCTACAGTTGCTCTGATCTCCTAATGGATTTGGGCTTGTCTAGGTAGAATCTTAGTTATCTATGAAAATCAAGGGAATGCAGGACTCGCTCACTGTTATTCTGGGGTTGCGGAAAAAAGGTGGGGAGGTGGATACATTGGTTCAGGGACAACTCATTGACTATGTTGGGCTTAAAGGAAGGATTAGTCTCGTAGGGCTACCCTATCCTTGTGGAAGATTAAAAAGGGTGGGGTGACCATGAGGGCCTGGAGCTCTGATACTCTCCTGGCTAATGTCAGGGCCATCAAAAGCACAGTTTTCCAAGTGCAGTACTTTAGAGAGGCTGTAGCTGCTGGCTCAAATAGGTCAGTGAGATTCTCTAAACTGTAGTTCAGGTTCCAGGGCAGTGGAACTAGCCTCCTGGAGGCATGAAGTGTAGAATTATTTTCAGGAATAACTTCACTTTAAGTCTAGAAGCAAGTGGAGATCAAAAGGCAGATGAGCAGAAACAGCAGCAAGGTAGGCCTTAATAGCAGAATATGCCAACCCTGCCTGCAACAGTTCACACAGATAAGACAGCACCAAGGGGACCACTCCATGAAATGGGTCTAGCTGTCTTTTTAGACACCAAATGGAGAACCTTTTCTATTTGGACAGACCTCCAAGTGTTGGGTTTCCTGGCCTCCTGCAGGACATTTATCAAGTCCTCAGAGTAACAGTGTCTGAAAGGGATCAAAACTCTATCACCCACAGGGTTAGATTCAGATATTCCAAGTGGGGATGGATTAGGGATCACTTGCCTGTGTGACTAGGTCCACTCTGTGAGGTAACTTGTGATAATTGTCCCTGGTTAAATGGAGAAAGAGAGGAACCAGTGCTGTCTTGGCCAAAAGGGAGTCAACAGCAAGACTTTTGGTTTGTCCTGCTGAATTTTCATTAGGACTTTCTGTAAGAGTCAGAAGGGGGAAATGTGTACAGAAACATCCCCTTCCATGAGACAGAGAAGGCATCCACCACCCTCGCTAGGGGGCTGGGTGCCCTGGTACAAAACTATGGAAGCTGACTGCTCAGAGGGGAGGCAAACTGGTCTACTTGTGCTGTTCCCTCCCACCTGTGGACTATATCCATTCGTGGAATTGTGACATGGACCTGCTCAAGATGCCTGCCCGAGTGTTCTGAGCTGAGGAGATACAGTCTTCAGAATGACTCCATGCTGGATTGCCAACCCCCATCCCTGGAGTGCCAGTCTGCATAGCAAGTATGATCTCGTTCTTCCCTGTTTGTTCACATAGCAAAGAAAGTAGTGTTGATGTGAAGAACTTTGCGGTCCTTGCTTCAGAATATGCTGGAAGGCCCTCAGTGCAAAGATGAGAGCCTTCATCTCTCTGATGTTGATGTCCTCCCTCTTGAAAGGGCCTGTCCATGTACCTTGAACCTTCAACCTGTCCATATCAGCTCCCCACCCAGGTCTGAAGCATCTGTGTACATTTCCTGGACTGGAGTTAGGGGTTGTAAGGGAAGTCCTGGGTTCAGAGAGACTAAGGATCTCCTTCCTTAAGCATGGTAGGAAGGGAATGGTGTAGTCCAAGGGGCGGGAGTGTCGGGGCCATGTGGACCTTAGGCAATACTGAAGTTTCCTCATGTGGAGACTTGCCAGTGGTAACATGGGGATTGCAGAAGCCATATGCCCTAGGAGTATGTGGTATTCTCTTGCTGTCATTGCAGGGCCATGTATTAGACAACAGGTACTCCTTCAGGCTTTTCACCTTTTCTGGTGGGAGGAATGCCATCATAATGTCTGTCCTGATTCTGCAACCCAGGAAAACTTGGTCCAGGATATGGGGAAGTTGATGGTGAAACCCTGAGACTGCATAACAGAAATGACTGTATGGATATGGATCTGAAGGGTACTGTAACAGTCTGCCTGGATCAGACGGTCGTCCAGGTATGGGAAAATCTGTATCCCTAGGACCCTGCAGTAGACTACTACTGCAACCAGACACTTGGTGAATAGCCTTGGAGCAGTAGACGGTCCAAAGGGTAAAGCAGAAAATTGAAAATGGGATAAACCCACAAAGTAGCATAAGTACTTCCTGTATTTGGGCCGGTAGGCATCTTTGATGCCCAAGGTGGTCAAAAATGCCTGAGGCATTACCAATGGAAATAGTCTGAAGCGTGAGCATGCAGAAGGTGGGTACTTGAAGAAAGTTGAGGTGCGAGACATCCAGGATGGGTCTCCATGGACAGGATGGATAGTCCCTTGAGATAGGAGACTGTACAAGCCTGGTTGAAATAGGGGCAGCTGGTCCACTGGGCTGGGGGATGGCTCTTAAGAGTAGAGGAATGGCCCAAGTCATGAAGTACCCGTTTTCTATGACTGACAAGATCCACTTGCCTGACGTAATGCTTTTTCAGAAAGGGAGACAGAGTCTAAGAAAGGGGTACAGCATCTGGTGGGGGAGGAGGAGGCAAGTAGTCACAGACTACCTGCCTTGCCGTGAAATGGAGGTTTCTGGGTTGGTGTCTGGGCAAGCCTGGAAGGTGGCTGCTGCTTTCCGGAACTTTTTGCCCCTAGCAGGAGGAGGACAGCAGAATGTTTTCTAATAAATTGGGTTGAAGTAGGGTAATTTCTGTGGAATTTGTGACACAAACAAATGTTTCAAAGTCCTGTAGTTCTTTCCGCTTCTGTTGAAGGGTTTTGAAAAGTTCTACCACATTGGACCCAAACAAGGCAGTATTGTGCAGGGGGGCATTTAGAAGTTTAGCCCTGATATCATCTGTAAGGGGTTTGAGCCTCAACCAAGAGTACCTTCTCAGCACTGAGGCAGAGGCAGCAGATCTGGCCGAGACCTATGCAGCATAATTGCTGCATTTGATTGAGTGTCTTGTCACTTGTGAGGACAAGGTGGTCAGGTTAGAAATTTGTGACTGTGGCAGAATCAAGTGACTTTGTGGCAGAATCAAGGAGGTCATCCAAGAACTTTGAAGCCTAAGTCAAAAGGGCCAGTGAGTACTTAGACATATGTGTCTGGTGATGGCCCTAAATGCCAAAGTGGAAGAGGTAAACACCTTCATACCAATTCTCCCCATAGTTTTCCTCTCCTTATCAGAAGGAAGGACAGAGATAGGGGGTAGCAGTCTAGACATTTTGTCCGCGGAGACCAGATCTGCAGCAGGGTATTTTATTAGAAATTTTGCCCCTTCTGGGACCTTATAAAATCTGTCAGGCCTTCTAGGAGCAGGGTGTTGGGATTCAGGATTTTTAGAAGCTGCAGAAAAGGTGTCTAAGAAGGCTGGTAGGACTGGCAGAATGTGAAGGACCATCTATTTGCAGGAGTTCATAATGCGTCTTTTGGATTTCAGACATTTCTGTTGAGTCCTATTTGAAAAACTCTCTCATCCAAGAGATGGTTTCTCCAAAGTAAGGTCCTCCCCAAGGGAAACCCCCTTAGCAGAGTCCTCCTCTGGGGAGGCATATCCTAGACGGGAAGGCATTTGTGAAGCATAAGGCAGAGAATCCTCAGAAGAGGAATCTGAAGAGTCTTCGGCCTATCTTGTAAGTGGTTCTACAGTCTGGTGCCTAGGGTTGATAACAGGAAGGGCAGCCAAAGGAGAAGCAGCCATAGAAGGCCTAAGGGCCATAAAGGCATTGAACAAACACGGACAGAAACCTTGCCAATCAGGCAAGCTCTAAGGTGGTGAAGTTACATATTTGGTTTTCCGTTTCTCTTTTTAATGAGGCAACAGTCCTAGAGGGCATAAGTTCTAAGGAGGGCCTAGGTTCAGAAGACTTATTAGTGGTGGAAGGATCGGTCTGGACGTCCGCAGCGAGACGAGGTTCCCCCTCATTGTCAGCACCCGATGTCTGCATTACCTCAATGGACATGCTTTCAGACCTGGGTTTTGCAGCCTCTGGAATGCTACCCGCTATACCAGAGTCTGCTGGTTCCAACCATTCCTCCAAGCATACCTCGGCCACAGAGGAACTTCGGGTGAAGAGATGCAGCAGTAGTCTCAGGCCTGGTACCGTTGGCCTTCTTTTTCAGTGGCTTGACTGGATGGCTCTTCCATCACAAGAGCAAGACGTTTGAGATGTTGGCTCTCTAGATAGATATTAAGGGCATGCAGATGGCTGCGAAGAGTCTTTGGGACGAAGGCTTGACAAATCGTGCAGGCCTTATTGTCATGGTTGGGCCCTAGGCAGAATACACACAGGTCATGGGCATCTTTATGAGGGATCTGACATCCACACCTTCACTTTCTTTTTCTGGATGACATGAACCTGGGCAGGCATGCAGTGACCAAGAAAAAAAGAACAAGAAAAAAGGCCCCAACGAGGTACTTAACTTGAAATCGCAGGATCCAATGGCAGCGATGGCAGGATGAGCTGACGTTTGACTGGCAGCAGAGAAATTCGGAGGAAGGTAAGTACAAACATCACTTTTACGGCCTAAGCACCCTACAGCCAGCCAACATCAGATGTCCCACGTACCTTGCAATGACTAAAGCTTTTGTATACTGGCCAGACGTTCAGGTCGCTAGGCTGAGGCTACCTCAAAGGCTATGAAAACTACAACATGAGAATAGAAGGAGATCTAACTGTTGACCTGGATAGTCTGACTGGGGCAAAGCCCTTTTTCAGCAGAGGCCCAGAGAGAAAAGCTCCAAAGTACAACTATAAATTATACATACATGTTGCATGAAATGTTAAAATACAGTAAAGGTTAGCAGCCTATAACTTATTGATAAAAAAGACAAGAAAAACATAAAAGTGGAACAGACAAAGAATAGTAGATAATGAAATTCAATAAGTCGATCAGTTACTAAATGAAATTATAAAATTATGAATAGGTTAAGATATAGTGCAGCAGAAATCAAATGTAAAGAGAAGTCGTAGAAAGAGAGTAAAGTGACTCTTAGGTTGAAGAAGCAGGATAGGTGGACAAGCAAACAAAGCATAGCAAAGAGTAAAGGGAGAAATTGGGGTTAGGAAGGAGAGAAGAAAAAAGAAAAGAAGTGAGAGAGTAAGGACTATCTTCAGGTAGGGTGCTTACAGTGACATATCCAGTTTTGGTTTAGATATTCTTTAAGAGATCTCTTAAATTTGTGGACATAGAAAACTTGTTCCATTGAATGGCAAATGAGTAGTTACACAGGTTCTGTCCATTAGATCTTTTAGGTTTGTAAATCTGTAGAAAGTACTGAAAAGAGGTCCTTAGAGGTCAGGAAGAGATATAAAATGAGACTATAGATGAAATACTAGGGCAGGAAGAAGGTTTATTGATGATGATGGAGTGAATGACAAGCATTTGAGTAACTTTGAGTTGGTTAGGGAACTCTAGCCAATTGAGTTACCTGAGGGCATGGCAGTGGTGAGATTTGGGTATTACAAACTATTAGCCAAACCAGATAGGTCTAGGCTGTGGGAAGAATGCGCAAATGGTAATGAGGAGAGAACTGACATTCCAGGTCTATGTTAACTACTTGACTTTGTATATGGGACTGGAATTCCATTGTCATTGCAAACAGGACCAAGTCTCAAGCTACATTTCTTGGGTAGATCCTCATGAAAGAATGCCCTGTAAAATGGTGGCACCAAACGAAGACCTGAATTTACAGATCATATCCAGCTTCCAATGTCTTCCAAAAGTATTCAGTGAGGTCCATGTAGCCACTGCACAAATATCTCGTAAAGATGTGTTTTTAAAGAAAGCATGAGAAGCAGCCATGGCCTTAGAGTGGGCTCTAGGCTCAGCAAGTAAAAAATGTCACAATATTTATGCAATTTTAAAAACATGGTAAAAGTGTTAATATTGACATTTAGAGCTTAATTTATTTTCTGAATAAGATACAAATGGCAGACAGTCTTTCCTAATTGACAGGGTTCTGTGTAAACAAGATAACAGCTGTCTGTGAACACCCAAACAGCGCATGTGATCTCTGTCAAGAGAAATTACAGAAGAATACTGACAGACTAATGGTCTGACTGTCTCTGTTGCACCTCTGGACATATAGGAAGGATTTGTCCTTATAGATATTCTGTGTGGAACACTAGGTAAGGAAGATGAACAGACAAAGCATATAAAGTACAGTTTTGTACCTACCATAAATGTAGATGTCCGATAGGTATGCATCTGCAGTCCTAACATATGGGTTGTCCTGCCTCAGGCAGCCCTTCGGTCGGCCGGATTCCAAAGTCTGGGTCTGGCCTCGGCTGATGTCGCACTTCACCAGACGTCATAGCTGCTGTTTATTGGGTATAAAGGCATCAGCCGACGCCATTTTCCTCAGTGTTTCTTGCCCCAGATGCCAGGTGCCCTTTAGTAAGGCTAAATTTGGATAAATGCAAATAATTCCAAACAGTAGAGAGCAAACAATATATATATATATATATATATATATATATATATATATACACACACAAACAAATACACCATAATAGATTCCCCCAGCAAGCTAAAAGAGGGGTAAATACCCTAGGAATACCACAGAGGGGAAGGAGGGTGGGTAATCCTGACTGCAGATGCATACCTATCGGACATCTACATTTATAAAGAAGAAGAAGCTAGCAATATGACTCAAATATTTTTACAAAGAGGTTATGAACCTAGGTTGATTAATGAAATAAGAGATGATATTATACTCCCAATATTAAATCAAAATAAAACAGACCAAACACAAAGGAAAATAGAACAGATAGTAAAGGTCAATAAAAGAAGAAGCTGTACAAGAGAATATATTGATGAATACAGAAATAAAGATAAAGTAGTTTATTTAATGAAATATACCAATGATAATGAGCATATTAGAAATATTGTCAAGAATAATTGGAATATTTTGACCACAGTAGAAGACATTAAACAAGTGGTTGGAAATAAACCAACCTTTATATTTAAAACATGTGACAACTTAAAAGAGATTTTTGCAAGAAATTTAGACATTAAAATGGACAAGAATAAAGATATACCAGGGACTTTTCCCTGTAAGAAATGCAACATGTGCAAACACATAAATCATATACAAGATTACAGACACCCTCGAGGTTTTTTTGAGTTTAAACCAAGAAGACATGCTGACTGCAATAGCAGCAATTTAATATATATGGCAAATTGCACCTCCTGTGAAGCATTCTATATTGGACAGACTAAAAGAAAACTAAAAGAGCGTATTTATAACCATACATATGATATACGCAAGAGAATTGAGTTGAATGCTTTAGCGAAGCACATTATTTGTAATTCCACACATGAATTCAAATTCAGAGTACTTCAAATAGTGGATGTTAGTGACAGATTAGGTGACAATGTCAATCGTCTTCTAGAAACAGAATTAAACTGGATTTTTAGAACAGGTGCCCATAAAGAACCAGGGTTAAATAATTATGTATCCCTAAAACCCATACTTGAAAAGAGAAAATAGTTGGAATTACAAATTAAAATAATAGATTTTGTTTTTAAGTAAATAAGAATGATGTGACTATGAAAAGTATGATTTCGCTCATTCTTTTGTTTAGATGAAACTAATAAGTAAAAGTTTTTTACCTTTAATTCAGTGAATATATTATCATCTTTGACTCACATGAATCACAGTGCAAGATTTTGTTTGTCTCCACCTAACCCCTCCTGTCCTTCCCACCCCCCCCCTTTTTTCCTTTCTCTTTCCTCTCGTTTTCTCATCAGTTTCATGTCCATGAGTGTATATAAGCTATAAAGATCATATGTAAAGACTTTAAAGACTTTTGAGTATATGGTTACAGCTATATATATATATATTTTCTCATGTATCTTGTATATGGGTTATATATTAAAAGATGAATATATACATTAATATGCAAATATAGTCCTTGGAAGACAGAAAGAATTGATAATAAGACACAATATGAGCCTTTGGTAATAAGGCAGCTACATTACTGTAGATATTGATATATGCATTATGAATTTATATGTATATATTTTTTAAAATTTATATGGCTTGAAATTCACTTTTAAAATTTAGTCTTCAAAATTTATATTTAAAAAAAAAAAAAAAAATTTTTGTATTCACTCAAAGAACGAATGTGAAATGATATGGTTTATACTATACGCTAGAAAAATTTTATATGTTGTTACAGGAATTTTATAAGGATAATGTACAACATTTACATATATATGTTGATACTGAAACATCCTTTTATACATACATAAAATATCATTTTAGCGATATACATCTAGATCGCATTATGTGGCGACTAATAGCAGGCGGCGTACTATAATAGATAGGGACAAAGAATTCATGTTCGTTTGTTTATTTTAATGAAGATGATGTTGATCGCTTGCAAAATACACTAACGTGCAAGAAAGGGATTTTTCAATATAAGACCTTGTCACATTTGATGTTTAATGTCTTCAAAATGAAAAGTGACAGTCATGGAATATTTTTAGATAGAGCATCAATATTAAATGAAATGAAGTCGCCTCCCTTGATTATAGCTATTACTATAAGGACAGTCCAACTAAAACAAATGGATGACATGACTTATGATGAAACGATGTTATATTTATACAGGCTATTATGCACAGGTTTTCAGTCTGTTTTTATTTTGGTTTTAGATAGGTTCTTGATGATAGTTTGAATGTTTTATATTAATTAGACTTGTAATGTTATTAAAGTAATAATTTAGTAATAATATATTTTTAAAATATTTTTAAAATAATTTTTAAAATATTTATAAAAAGTGAGCGCTTGACATGAATATTGCTTTGTATAATAGATAGTAATAACGTATGCTGCTTTAAGACATTCTGTTAAAATCAGGTGCAAGAGTTTTGTGTTAATTGATGAAATAATCATTCAATTAATGTTTAGAACACGAGATTTGATTGGTGAATATAAATTATAAAAAGAATGTGGACATCTAGTTTAATTGATCTGATGAAGCATGCGCATAGCATGTGAAAGCGCTTATCCATTCTGTCATTTGTTTGAATAAAGAAGATTTTAGGAATTATTCTCGTGGTGTATCCTTACAGTTTTGCTGCTTACATCTACATTTATGGTAGGTACAAAACTGTACTATGTCCTTCAAGGATGCATCTGCAGTCCTAACATATGGGTAGAATACCATAGCCAAACTGGGGGAGGAGGCACTAAGATAAAAATGGTGTAGTTAAGATCCCTTGCAAAACAGCAGTTGCAAAACCTGCTCGGGATCTAGAGTATAAGGGAAGATTGTAATGCTTGGCAAATGTATGCACGGAGCTCCAAGTAGCAGCTTCTAAAATGTCTTTGGTAGCCACTCCTCGTAGGAAAGCTGTAGTGGTGGCTGTAGCTCTTGTGGAATGAGGCCTGATATTATCAGGAGTTGTCTTTCCATGAAAAGAGTAGCAAAATCGAATGCAATTTCCTATCCATTTTGAGATTGTCTGTTTTGAAATTGCTTTTCCTTGCATTCCTGTTGCATATGCTACCAGAAGCTGGTCAGTTTTTCTGCTGGTCTTAGTTCTGTCCAGATAGTAGCGTAATTGTCTGTGCACATCCAAGGTATGTAGCAGTCTTTCCCCCCTGTTCTGTGGGTTGGGGAAGAATGTAGGTAAATGAATCGCTTGGTTCAATGATACTCTGGAGACCACTTTTGGCATAAAGGTAGGGTTAGTTCTCAGAGACTCTGTCCTGATGGAAGATAAGGAAGGGTTGTACTGCCATTAATGCCTGTAACTCAGATACCCTTCTTGCTGAAGTAATTGCTAGCAGGAAAACAGTTTTCCAGGACAAGAATTGTAATTCTGCTGTTGCTGCAGGTTCAAAAGGGGGGAGTGTTAACTTTTCCAGCACAAAGTTGAGATCCCATGTAGGTAAGGGTGGTTTCCTTGGAGGCTTTACATTTTTGATTCCTCTCAAGAACTGCCTGAGTAGAGGATGAGAGAAGACAGGAGGATCCATGTTGTATTCTGCTGAAATTGCTGATGCATGAATCTTAATAGAGGAGTAAGACAGGCCATTGCTGATGCATGAATCTTAATAGAGGAGTAAGACAGGCCATTGTGGAACAACTCTGCTAAATATTCCAGGATGTGTGCTATGTTTGCCAATGAGACATTTTCTCCCTTTGCTGCACTCCAAATGAGGAATCTTTTCCACATGGCTGAATAAGTCTTCCTTGTGGAGGGTCTGCGTGCCTCCAGGATAATGTCCTTAACCCTCTGAGATAAACCTGGGTTATTTTGTTTTATGCAATATTCCAAGCAGCTAGCTGCAGTGTTTTCAAGTTTGGATGTAGGATCTTGTAGTTGTCCTGTGTTAGTAGTAAGGGACATAGAGGTAGATGCCATGCGTGTGTCCGAGACATGCTTCTCAGTAGCGGGTACCAATGTTGCCTCGGCCAGTCTGGAGCTATCAGAATTACCCTTGGCTGATCCTCTCTGATCTTCAGTAGAACTTTGTACATCAAGGGAAGAGGTGGAAATGCATATGCTGTCAGGTTTTTCCAGCTGAAGGAAAGGGAGTCCACCCTCCAAGCAAGTGGGTGGTGTGCTCTTGTGCAGAATTTCTTCAATTGGTGATTGTGTGGGGAGGCAAACAGATCTATCTGTGGTAGTCCCCATTTCTTTGTTATGGCTTTGAAGATATCTGGATGCAGCATCCATTCGTGAGCATCCGTGGTAGTTCTGCTTAAGGTGTCTGCTAGAGAGTTTTCTTTTCCTGGTACAAATCTGGCCTGAAGTTGAATGTTGAGGTTCAGGGCCACATTCCACAGGTCCATTGCCATCCGGCATAGAGGATATGAATGTGTACCTCCCTGTTTGTTGATGTACCACATGACTGTGGTATTGTCCGTCCTTAGCAGATGACCCTGTTGAAGGAGTGGTCTGAATGCCTGGATCGCATGTTTCACTGCCAGCATCTCCTTTAGATTTATGTGTAGATTCAGCTGGTCTTGGGTTCATAGGCCTTGTATACACTTGTCCACCATGTGTGCCCCCATCCTAGGTCTGAGGCGTCCGTGGTGATGGTCTGGCTTGGATGCGGTTTGTGGAAAGGCAAGCCTCTGTTCAACTGACAGGCCTGAGCCCACCACAGGAATTCTTGCTTCAGGCATGGAATTATTGGAATCTGGGCTTCTAGACTGCGCTTGTGTTGAGACCATACATTCCTTAGATACCATTGTAGCTTTCTCATATGCAGCCTGGCATGTGGAACCAATATTATGCAGGATGCCATGTAGCCCAGGGCTTGCAGGACTTTCCTTGCAGTAAGCTGAGTTTGTGTTGTTAATGTCATGAAGTAGACTGGTAGTTGCTTTTGTTTTTCTTCTGTGAGAAAAGCCATCTGAGTTAATGTGTCTAATTCTGCACCCAAGAATGTTATCCTTTGGGATGGTACTAGTCTTGACTTTTGCATGTTGACTGTGTATCCCAAGGCTTGCAACAGTTGTATGACATTTTCCAAATCTTTTGCCAACTTTGCCTTGTTGTCCGCTTGTATTAGGCAGTCGTCCAGGTATGGGTAAATCTGAATTCCCTGAAGTCTGCAATGAGCAATTACTGATGCCAGGCATTTCGTGAATACTCTGGGCGCAGTAGATAAGCCAAAAGGCAATGCTGAGAATTGATAATGCTCTGATCCTGCAAGAAATCTGAGGTGTCTTCTGCAATCTGGTCGTATAGGGACGTGCAGGTATGCCTCCTTGAGATCTAGAGCACCAGCCAAGACTCCTTGCCCAGCATGGGAAGAAGTTGCTGGAGGGTCAGCATTTTGAATTTTGGAACAATGAGGTATGTGTTCAGTGCGGACAAATCTAGAATAGGTCTCCATTGATTTTATTTTCTTGGTACAAGGAAAAGCCTGGAGTAAAATCCTTGGCCTTGTTCCATAAGTGGCACCTCTTCTATAGCTCTCATTCTTAGTAAGTTGTTGATTTGTCTTAGAGCGTCGGTTTTTTGGCTTGGTGGTAGGTTTGGCATTCCTCTCTTTTAGTAGAGTATGGAAGTGAAACCTGTAGCCCTTGTCTATTGTTTGTAAAGTCCATTTGTCTCGTGTAATGTAATGCCAGTTGTCAGAGAATAAGGCTAGTTTTCCGCCCAAGGGTGCTTCCAGTTGTTCCCTGGTAGGCGGAACTAGAGCCAAGTCATTGTGTCTGCCCTGTGGAAGTGGTTGTAGTTGATTCTGTGGCAGTACTTCTCTGGTTGGTAGGTTGCCACTGACGTCCCCTGTAGGCACCCCTAGATTGACCTCTGCCGCTTGGGCATCTATTTCTGCCTCTCTGCGCTCTGGAGTTGTCTGGAAAGGACCAATTCTTCGAAGGCCAATTTCTGCTAAACCTCGGAGGTTGGACCTGTAAGAAATCCTTGACTGTTTGGACAGATTTTGCTTTTTCTTCCACCTTTTTTAGAACCTCCTGTGCAGGGGAGCCAAACAAACTTTGTTTCTCCATGGGAGCATCTAGGAGTTTTGACTTAACATGGTCTGGTAAGGATTGTTCTTTTAACCAGGCATGCCTTCGAATCACTGTTCCAGTCACAGCTGATCTAAAGGAAGCCTCCAGTGCATCATAGCCACATTTTAAGAAATGGTTACTGACCTGCTGAGAGTTATGTACCAAATCCTGAAGGGACTTGTGGTCTAAAGGTTCAGGAGAAGATTTTATTTAGCTGGTCTAACAAGAATTCCTGGTACTGAATCATGTGAAATTGACAGTTCAAGGCCCTGGCCGAAAGAGTAGCAGAAGTATAAACCTTTTTACCCCATCTCTCTAATGCTCTAGATTCCCTTTCAGAGGGAAGAGGGTTTTTGGCAGAGGCTGCTGCCACACCTTTAGGGCCCTGTGAAATGGTTTCAGGGTCTGCAACAGGAGCCTTATACAAATGGTAGTGTGTGTCCGGGACCCTGTAATATCTGTCTGGCTTGGCTCTGACCGACCGGCACTTTCGAACAGCTTCTGCTTCGGGCACCGCGCGGCAAGAAAGACTGAGGAAAATGGCGTCGGCTGATGCCTTTATATCCAATAAACAGCAGCTATGACGTCGGGTGAAGTGCGACATCAGCCGAGGCCAGACCCAGACTTTGGAATCTGGCCGACCGAAGGGCTGCCTGAGGCAGGACGACCCATATGTTATGACTGCAGATGCATCCTTGAAGGACATCTGTACTATGTTCTTCATGTTTGACTGTTGCAGTCATTACATTTGGGTAGAATCCCAAAGCTATGGATGGAAAGCTGGAACTAAATAGCATTAGGAGCAGCTATAAGGCCCTGCAGAACTGCAGTGGCAAAGCCTGCCCTGGACTTAGAGAAGAGAGGCAAACGATAATGCTTTTTAAAAGTATGAACAGAACTCCAAGTAGCAGCTTTTAGAATGTCTTTGGTTGGTACGCCTCTGAGAAAACCTGCTGATGTAGATGCAGCCCTGGTGGAATGTGACCTAATGCCCGTGGGCACTGGTTTACCATGATGCAAATAGCAGAAACGAATGCAGTGGCTTATCCACTTTGAAATAGTCTGCTTTGAAATAGCCTTTCCCTCTGATCCTGCAGCAAATGCCACCAGTAGCTGCTCAGACTTTCTTAGAGATTTGATCCTGTTTAAGTAGAATCTTAGTTGTCTGTGCACGTCCAAGGAATGCAGAATCCACTCCCCCTTGTTCTGCGGATTTGGATAAAAAGTTGGCAGGTGAATAGTTTGGTTAAGAGCCACACTGGATACCACCTTAGGCATAAAGGAAGGAATGGTCCTGAGGGACACCCTGTCTGGGTAAAATATAAAAAAAGGCTCCACAGCCATGAGGGCCTGTAGCTCTGAAACCCTTCTTGCTGAAGTGATTGCCAGACGTAAAGTTGTTTTCCAGGATAAAAAACTTTATATCTGCAGTAGCAGCTGGTTCAAATGGAGGCAGGGTGAGCTTTTCCAACACAAAATTGAGGTCCCATGCATTAATTGGTGATCATCTGGGAGGCCTTACATTTTTGGCCCCTCTAAGATACTGTTTTAGCAAAGGGTGAGAAAAAAAAAATCGGTGGCTCTGTGTTATAATGAGCCGAGATGGCAGAGGCTTGGATTTTTATTGATGAAAAAGATAGGCCCTTCTCAAGCATCTCAGTCAAGTATTGTAAAATCTGAGGAATATTTGGGTTTGCTGTGTGAATTCCTTGTGCTTGGTTCCAAGCACAGAATCTCTTCCATTTATCAGCATAAGATTTTCTAGTACTTGGCCTTCTGGCTTCCAAAATGACATCCATCACAGATTTACTGAGAGGTGTTGTTTGAATAACTACATGATCAGTCATACTGCCAGGTTCAGAGTTTGGAGCGGATTGTGCAGGATTTGATTGTTCTGCTGAGACAGTAGATAAGGTATCTGAGGCAAGTACCAAGGAGGAAGTTGAGACATATTCCTCAGGATTGGGTATCAGTGTTGGCGAGGCCAGTCCGGAGTAATTAGAATCATTTTTGTTTTTTCTTGTCTGACCTTTAGTAGGACCTTGGGAAGAAGAGGCAGAGGAGGAAAGGCGTAGACTGATGGGCTTTCCCAACTGAAGGATAGGGAATCCACTTTCCATGCTTGTCTGTGATAAGTCCTTGTGCAGAATTTGTCCAGTTGATAATTCTGGGGAGAGGCAAATAGATCTATGTCTGGGCTCCCCCATTTCTTTATCATCATGCTGAAGACTTGTGGATCCAGTTTCCACTCGTGAGGGTCCATAAGGTTTCTGCTTAGGTGGTCTGCCAGAGTATTTTGTTTTCCTGGCAGGAATTGAGCTTGAAGATGTACTTTGTAAGTCAAGGCTGTGTCCCACAATGCCATGGCTAGTCTGCAAAGGTGGTAGGAATGTGTGCCCCCCTCCTTGTTTATGTACCACATAACCGTGGTGTTGTCCGACTTTATCAGTAGTTGCCCTGGATGAAGCAAGTCCTTGAAGGCTGTCAGGGCATTCTGAACAGCTAACATCTCTTTCTGATTGACATGCAGATGCATTTGTTTTGGGCTCCATATGCCCTGAATGCATCTCCCTGCCAGTTGGGCCCGCCAAGCATATGTCTGATGCATCTGTAGCTAGGATTTGGTTGGCAGGGGGTAGAGTGAAAGATCGTCCCATGTTCTAGTGACAAGTCTCTGCCCACCAAAGAAACTCCTGTTTTAGGCAGGGAATGAGAGGAATCATCGTTTCTAGACTGACAATGTTGACTCCATAAACATTTTAGATACCACTGTAGTTTCCTCATATGCAGTCTTGCATATGGAATCAGTAGAATGCAGGATGCCATGAACTCCAAAGCCTGCAGAATTTGTCTTGCAGATAACTAGGTTTTTGTTGTCATCTGAAGTAAATAGTCTGCTGCCTTTGTCTGGCGTAAGGTAAGCCATCTGGGGCAGTTGTATCAAGCTTGCACCCAGGAATGTTATCTTTTGAGACGGTACCAGTTGTGATTTCTTTTTGTTTATTGTGTACCCTAGGCATGTTAGAAGCCTTTTCACAAACGCCAGATGTTGAATTAGAATGTCCTTGTTGTCTGCCTGAATGAGACAGTCAACCAAGTAAAGATAGATCTGTATACTTCTTTGTCTGCAAAATGCAATTACTGGTGCCAGGCACTTTGTAAAGACCCTGGGCGCAGTAGATAAGCCACAGGGCAGTGCAGAGAACTGGTAATGCATAAAACCAGCCTTGAAGCAGAGGTATCTTCTGCACGATTCTCTTACTGGGATATGCAGGTATGCCTCAAGTCGAGTCACTAGTCAAGCGTTCTTGCCCAGCAAGGGCAGAAGCTGCTGTAAAGTTAGCATTTTGAATTTTCGTATGTCCAAGAATGTGTTCAAAATTGATAACTCCAGTACTGGGTGCCAGGCATAGTCTTTTCTGGGTACCAAGAACAGTCTTGAGTAAAACCCTTGTCCTTTCTCCTGTTCTGGCTGAATAGCCCCCATATCCATGAGGGACGTAACTTGTTTCTGTGCCTCTGCCCATTGAGTTTGTGGCAGATCTGGCAAACCGTTTGGAATTGGCCATGTGTGGAAATGAAATCTGTATCCCTGAGATACTACGTTTAATACCCACTTGTCCTGGGTTATTAACTGCCAATTTTGAGCATGAAATGTTAGTTTTCCCCCTAAGGGGGCTGCCAAAAGATATGTGCTTGGTGATGGTAGAGGGAAGTCATTGAGGCTGTTTACTGTAGGGTTGCGCTTTATTT